>NC_084736.1:3265988-3323488 GCF_033978785.1 Entelurus aequoreus
CAACTACAGACCAATTTCAAATCTACCATTCATAAGTAAAATAATTGAGAAAGTTGTCCTCCAACAACTAAATCACTTCTTGGCTTCTACTGGCTGCCACAACAACTTCAGTCAGGATTTCGACCTCTTCATAGCACAGAGACGGCCCTTCTTAAAGTTATAAATGACATCCGTCTAAACACAGACTCTGGCAAAACTTCAGTATTAATGCTTTTGGACCTCAGTGCTGCATTTGACACTGTCGACCACTCAATACTTTTGGACAGGTTGAAAACTGGGTGGGGATCTCAGGCACAGTTTTAAGCTGGTTCAAGTCATATCTACAAGATAGGAACTATTTTGTTTCCATTGGTGACTTTGTATCAGAACCAACCAACGTAACGTGTGGAGTCCCCCAAGGTTCAATCTTGGGGCCGACTTTATTTAACATCTATATGCTCCCACTAGGACAAATCATGCAAAATAATAACATTGACCATCATTGCTATGCCGATGACACCCAAATCTATGTAGCGCTATCACCAAATGACTATCGCCCCATAGATCTTCTGTGCCAGTGCATTGAGCAAGTCAAACACTGGATGTGCCAAAATTTCCTACAACTAAATGAAGATAAAACTGAGATAATTGTTTTTGGTGCTAAAAAGAAAGGTTTAAAGTCATCCAACACCTTCAATCACTGTCCCTGAAAACCTCAAATAAAGCCAGAAATCTTGGGGTTATTTAGATTCTGATTTACATTTCGACAGTCACATCAAATCAGTAACAAAATCGGCCTACTATCACCTCAAAAATGTAAAAAGACTTAGAGGGCTCATGTCAGCTCAAGACTTAGAAAAACTTGTACATGCCTTTATTACCAGTAGGCTAGACTATTGTAATGGTCTCCTTGCAGGTCTTCCAAAAAAACTGTCAGGCAGCTACAGCTTGTTCAGAACGCTGCTGCTAGAGTTCTAACAAAGACCAAAAAATGTGAGCACATTACACCAATTCTTAAATCCTTACATTGGCTCCCTGTACATCAGAGAATAGATTTCAAAATCCTCCTGCTCACATATAAATCACTACATGGTCTAGGGCCCAAGTATATCACTGATATGCTCCCACTATATACGCCCTCTAGATCACTAAGATCTTCTGAGACCAATCTGTTAGCGGTTCCAAGAGTAAACTCAAATCAAGGGAGATCATCATTCAGTCACTATGCAACAAATAGCTGGAATAAACTTCCTGAAGATGTCAGACTCTCCCCAACTCTCACTACTTTTAAAACTAGACTGAAGACTTTTATGTTCACCTTAGCTTTCAGCTAAATCTTTTAATCTTTTAACTTTTAACGTCTGCACTGTTTTTATTTTTATTGTCTGCATTTTAATTTTGCTTTTATTTTCTTTCATTTCACTTTGTTGTCTGTGAAGCACTTTGAGTCTGCCTTGTGTATGAAAAGCGCTATACAAATAAAGTTGCCTTGCCTTGCCTTGCCTATATATACATATATATACATATATATATATATATATATATATATATATACATATATATATACATATACATATATATACATATACATACATATACATATACATATATATACATATACATATATATACATATATATATATACATATATATATATATATATATATATATATATATATATATATATATATATATATATATATATATATATATATATATATATATATATATATATATATATTGCAGTCTATTTTAGTTGCTTTATTAAGTTTACAACCCCCTGGCCTTGTTTTGTACTGTTTCTTTACTTGCTTTGTTTATTATTTATTGATTGTATGTAAATGTTGCATATTATAAATAAAGGTTTATAAAAAATAAACACACTTTACTTGCAGTACAAACAGTCTGCTGGAGAAAATGAAATCATAGACTAATTAGCACCACAGGAACATTGTCATGCTAACATGCTAGCTGGGCATGTTAGCATGACAACGTTTCTGTGGTGCTAATTATTCTAATTGCTTTGTCGAAAGCATGTTTTCGGTTGCATTTTAGGAACTAAACACAATTCAAAAAAATAGATCTGTTTGTGAGTTTACATCGTCAGTAATAGCGCTAATTAATTTCATGAATGTCGGTGGGCTACCTCACCTGACCTGCTGTTAGCCTCCTCTGACAACGCCTGTTTCAGACTAATTATTTATTACTGCTAAGAGTACATATTTATTACAACTAAGAGTACATATAACGCATTCTTTTAATCTGGATATTGTTTTGTAATTATATGGACTTTTTTATACCGGACATCATTTTTTTTATTGTCGTAATACTTGCTGCTTTTCAGTCAGGCAAATAAAGAGACACCTCTGAAATGAGACAGTGATTATTATTATTATTGAAATAGCAACACATAAACACTGGGTATGTATTACTGTTACTGCCACAAAGTGTATTTCTAGTTGAAAAAAATGTGTTGAAGGATTGGTTTGTTTATGAAGCTTGATGTGGTTTCTGTTACTTTATGAGAGGTCATTGACAGTCATGATTAAGTCAATTTAATTATAGTTGTATTTTTAGATATTCACTTAGTATTACTTTCTTTAAAAACATTTATTCAGCATTTTTTTACTTTAGAAAGTTATAAGTTGAAACCGATAATGATGCCAAAAAAACATAAAAAAAATAGATGGGAAGTCCTCAAATGCTTATTTTGAAAATGTAATTTTGTTTATAGATGATATGCAATCTGTTGTTGTGTTGCCTAGTTTGAGTGTACATACATGAAGGTGTGTTTTGCTGAGCCTGACCTGCTTTTAAGAACCCTTTGAACAATCTCATTTAATTGACAACCTGGTCTGGTGAAGATAATGTCCTTTATTTAAATTTTAAATTTTTTTTTTAAGAAACTTGTAATTTTTGAAAATGAGTAAAATTAACTGTTGTGTGAATGAGTGAAAATGAGTGTAAATGGGGGTGGAGGGAGGGTTTTTGGGTTGGTGCACTAACTGTAAGTGTATCTTGCGTTTTTAATTTTGATGTAATAATAAATAAATAAAAACACTGGATATTTATTACTGTCAATTACTTACTGCCACAAAGTGTATTTCTAGTTGGAAAAAAATGTGTTTAAGGATTGGTTTGTTCATGAAGCTTGATGTGGTTTCTGTTACTTTCTGTTCATTGACAGTCATGATTTAGTCAATTTAATTGTAGGTGTATTTTTTAGATATTTACTTAGTATTACTTTCTTTAAAAACATTTATTCACCATTTTTTTAACTTTAGAAAGTTCTATGGTTGAAACTGATAATGATGCCCCAAAAAAACATAAAAAAATAGATGGGAAGTTCTCAAATGCTTATTTTGAAAATGTAATTTTGTTTATAGATGATATGCAATCTGTTGTTGTGTTGCCTAGTTTGAGTGTACATACATGAAGGTGTGTGTTGCTGAGCCCGACCTGGACATCATCTGGACTGGACCTGCTTTTAAGAACCCTTTAAACAATCTCATTTCATTGACAACCTGGTCTGGTGAAGATAATGTCCTTTGTTTAAAATAAAAACTTTATTTGGACTGGACCTGGTTTTAAGAACCATTTAAACAATCTAATTTAATTGACAACCTGGTCTGGTGAACAGGCCTGGCCCTAACCAATCTGGCACCCTAGGCAAGATTTTAGGTGCCCCCACATCGGCAGTGAAGTGTATATACTCACAAGAAACCGAATAGCTTTGTCTTTGACCTTTTTTTTTACTTAAAGAAAGCAAATTAACATATTATATGAGAATGTTATGTAATGATTAACTTTAACCGAATCACAGCAGTGCTCAAATTAAAAAACAGCATTCCCTGTCATGTGATATTGCTTAATTAACATTAATGATGTGCACTTTAACAACTAAGCTTACAACTATACCTAATATATAAAGGGGTGGAAAAGTGACTATTACCTGCAGGGCAAACATTAGCTAACCAGAAGGCAATAACAATGTAAACAAAAAACACCTGCTTAAAAGATCTAATACAAATGTCCCTGAGGAATGTAAGGTGGGAGTACTACTAATTACCTAACGTTACATTATTATTTTCCATAACAATTTAGCTCCTTCCACAATATTAACCCGACGTTAAAACAGATCTAGCTATTTATTGATTAGCAATTGCCAAATCATGTGACATTAGCTTAATGCTAAAAAGCCAGGTTACTATCACATTCTGTAACAGACAAATCATTTCATGTAGGCTAACGTTACCTACCTGCTACCTCTGTCTTTTTCTCGTTTCTCCTCTTCTTTTCTCTTTTTTCTTCCCTGGGCACCTGACAGTTTTGGCCGTTTTGACATCTTGTGTTGATTTTTTGATGTGGTAAGTCATGATACGGGAAGGGAGGGGGCGCACCGTGCGGGGGGATGGAGGGAGGGGGGGGGGCGTAATGTTGTAACAAATAATATTTCTATTAAATAGGCTTTACTTTGCATTTTAATTAACGTGGAATTATTTTTTGTATTTAGAAATAATAGTACCAACTTTTTTTTTTTTTTTCCCTCCAACATTTGTGGCACTGGCGTGGCGCCCCCTGATGGACGGCGCCCTTAGCATTTGCCTATACGGCCTATGCCACGGGCCGGCCCTGCTGGTGAAGATAATATCCTTTGTTTAAAAAAAATACAATTAAATATTTTCTTGAACAAAAAAAGAAACTAAAATTAAGTTTAAAAAAGTTACATAGAAACTTGTAATTTTGGAAAATGAGTAAAATTAACTGTTGTGTGATGGGGTGGAGGGAGGGTTTTTGGGTTGGTGCACTAACCAAGTGTATCTTGTCTTTTTTTTATATTGATGTAATAATAAACAAATAAAAACACTAGATATTTATTACTGTCGATTACTTACTGCCACAAAGTATATTTCTACCAAAACATTCCCATTATCTTACACTTTAATCCGATTATCCCCACACAATTATCTTTGGGGCCCTTTTACTGACCCCTAGTGGAGACTCTGGGCAGTGCTTCATTGTACTCACCACGCCTAGTTGGAGCGTTCACTCATTTGTCTTTGCAATTATGTGAGTGGCACCCTGCTGACATGATTCACCTGCATCAATAATCAGTGCAAAAAGCACACTGACGGTCTCCTCCAGTGACATCTGGAAGCAGCAATTAAAGTGCAATGTGGTCATAAAGGGAGGGTCTGCAGCAATACTTGTGTTTAAATGCCCTGAAAGAAATACCCTGCTTTTACAACACCCACAGCAGCCTCAACTGCTAAGGATGGATTCACTCCGTTTGTGAACCCGCAACACAGACAAATCACTTACAATATATCTTGTTTTATTTCACTAATCCAGTGATTACAAAACAAAGTAATGGGCTTTATTTATAAACATAGACAACTATTCAACAGCCAGGCCCGGACGTGTAAAAACAAATAAGGTAACACTGATCAATGACACACTGCAGGGTTTACTTGATAGAATATAAATATAACGCCGTCATACCTTTACTGTATGGATTCTCTTCAGTAGTAGCCACAGTGCAAACATTTGTTGGTGACAAAAAATAATAAAAGTCAACACATATTCACCATTAAAGTTCAGGAAGAATTATGGGAAATAACAATACATGTTTAATCTTTTACCTTTCTTTAAAAACACACCTGACAAATAGCTTTAAGTTAGGGGGTGTAAACCCAAATCCTCTCTCCTGGGAACATTCGGTTAAAATAAGTAATCGACATCAGGAATAAATAACATTCTTTCAGTGCAAAAATAATTGGGGGGGGGGGGGGGGGAGAAAAGTGAACGACAAAAATAATTCATGCTGAGACAAAACGAGTCTTTTCAGTACCGTCCGATTGGGGAAAGTTAAAATGAACATAGTGCACACAAACATCTGCATCGCCACTACAGATCAACTTAGGAGGGTCTTCCTGCAACACAGGGCTGAAAATGTTGGGACCAGGTGACGAAACACGGGTGTGCGTCAGAGGGAGTTATCAGTTTTCACTCAGGGTGCAGCCCAGACCTTCCGCTGAGGCTCTTTGGTGATACCCCTGGCTTGTAGATGTGTTTGGTTGTCATGGCGATCTTCTGTGACCCAACACGTTAGGCACTTGTGATAGTTAGAAGCCGGAGAAGGGGAATGCTTTATGGCACCGTTTTTGAAGTGTGTGTGTGTGTGTGTGTGTGTGTGTGTGTGTGTGTGTGTGTGTGTGTGTGTATGTGTGTGTGTGTGTGTGTGTGCACGCACTATGTCTGGGCCAGCTGCATTTCCTCCAGTCCGTGTTTCCCCAGGTGATATCTGGCCAAATCTTTCCTGGTCACCAATCCGACCACCTTGTAGATGACGGAACAACAAGACATCAGAACAACAATCGGCCCATCAAATGTAAACATCCATCCATTTCCTACTGCTTGTCCCTCTCAGGGTGGCGGGGGGTGTGCTGGAGCCTAACACACCCTGGACAAGTCACCACCTCATCGCAGGGCCAACACAGATAGACAACATTCACACACTAGGGACCATTTAGTGTTGCCAATCAACCTATCCCCAGGTGCATGTCTTTGCAGGTGGGAGGGGCTTATCCCCAGGTGCATGTCTTTGGAGGTGGGAGGGGCTTATCCCCAGGTGCATGTCTTTGGAGGTGGGAGGAAGCCGGAGTACCCGGAGGGAACCAGTGAGACAAAAAAGCTAGGTCTATAACAATGGGACTAATAAAGGGGAACTTCCACTTCTTTTTTTTTTTTGCCTGTCAATCACAATCCTTATGAGAGACAATAACACACACACACACACACACACACACACACACACACACACACACACACACACACACACACACACACACACACACACACACATATATATATATATATATATATATATATATATATATATATATATATATATATATATATATATATATATATATATATATATATATATATATACCAAGCAAAAGGCTTGTAAAACTCTACTGTGTAGGATGGGAAGCGACATGAAGGTGTCGGTTCTTTTGATGTATTGTAATCCACAGGAAGATCTTGTCTTGACCCGAGATCTACAAAGCGGAGAGGAAGCAGGACCTGCCGCAAGCTCCAGGCATCTTTTCTTTGAACTGTTTCGTGACCGAGGGCAACGGCTGTTTACGACCCCCTCTCCCCTTAGAAACAGCTGTTGCCATGTAATCAGGGAAAGTCCAAATAAAAGAGGATGCGTGCAACCCTTTCGTCAAGAGCGTGGGACGACACTGTACAAGGGTACCGGTCTACGCGCTCTCCTCATTGAGCTAAATTGGATCCTGTCTCTGTTTAATTCCTTGCTTCTTGTCTGTTTAATAGAGGTCATCGGTGTTTGAACCTGATAGCCTCGTTCTCCCGGTGGGGATTTCACCATCTACGCTCCGTAAATGGAGAAATCACTGCATGTAAGCCATGATATTACCGCTAAAGCTAAAAAGGGCCCCTAAAAGGCGTACCCCATGGTTTACAGAAGAAACTAAAGCCCAGAAATTATCATGTAGAAAGCTGGAACGCAAATGGCGTGCGACTAAACTTGAGGTTTTCCATCAAGCATGGAGTGATAGTTTAATAACTTATAAACGCATGCTTACCTCAGCTAAAGCTAAATATTACTCAAATCTCATCCACCTCAACAAAAATGATCCTACATTTTTGTTTAGTACAGTAGCATCGCTAACCCAACAAGGGACTCCTCCCAGTAGCTCCACCCACTCAGCAGATGACTTTATGAATTTCTTTAATAAGAAAATTGAAGTCATTAGAAAAGAGATTAAAGACAACGCATCCCAGCTACAACTGGGTTCTATTAACACAAATACGACTGTATATACGACGGACACTGCCCTCCAAAATAGTCTCTCTCTTTGATGAAATAACATTGGAGGAATTATTACAGCGTGTAAGTGGGATAAAACAAACAACATGTTTACTTGACCCAATTCCTGGGAAACTTATCAAGGAACTGTTTGTATTATTAGGTCCATCAGTGTTAAATATTATAAACTTCTCACTTTCCTCTGGTACTGTTCCTCTAGCATTCAAAAAAGCGGTTATTCATCCTCTGCTCAAAAGACCTAACCTCGATCCTGACCTCATGGTAAACTACCGACCGGTCTCCCACCTTCCGTTTATCTCGAAAATTCTCGAAAAAATTGTCGCACAGCAGCTAAATGAACACTTAGCGTCTAACAATCTCTGTGAACCTTTTCAATCCGGTTTCAGGGCAAATCACTCTACGGAGACAGCCCTCGCAAAAATGACTAATGATCTATTGCTAACGATGGATGTCATCTATGTTGCTGCTTCTTGATCTTAGCGCCGCTTTCCATACCGTCGATCATAATATTTTATTAGAGCGTATCAAAACACATATTGGGATGTCAGACTTAGCCTTGTCTTGGTTTAACTCTTATCTTACTGACAGGATGCAGTGCGTCTCCCATAACAATGTGACCTCGGACTATGTCAAGGTAACGTGCGGAGTTCCCCAGGGTTCGGTTCTTGGCCCTGCACTCTTTAGTATTTACATGCTGCCGCTGGGTGACATCATACGCAAGTACGGTGTTAGCTTTCACTGTTATGCTGATGACACTCAACTCTACATGCCCCTAAAGCTGACCAACACGCCGGACTGTAGTCAGCTGGAGGCGTGTCTTAATGAAATTAAACAATGGATGTCCGCTAACTTTTTGCAACTCAACGCTAAGAAAACGGAAATGCTGATTATCGGTCCTGCTCAACACCGACATCTATTTAATAATACCACCTTAACATTTGACAACCAAACAATTAAACAAGGAGACTCGGTAAAGAATCTGGGTATTATCTTCCACCCAACTCTCTCGTTTGAGTCACACATTAAGAGTGTTACTAAAACAACTCTCTCGTTTGAGTCACACATTAAGAGTGTTACTAAAACAACTCTCTCGTTTGAGTCACACATTAAGAGTGTTACTAAAACAGCCTTCTTTCATCTCCGTAATATCGCTAAAATTCGTTCCATTTTGTCCACAAGCGATGCTGAGATCATTATTCATGCGTTCGTTACATCTCGTCTCGATTACTGTAACGTTTTATTTTCGGGCCTCCCTATGTCTAGCTTTAAAAGATTACAGATGGTACAAAATGCGGCTGCAAGGCTTTTGACAAAAACAAGAAAGTTTGATCATATTACGCCTATACTGGCTCACTTGCACTGGCTTCCTGTGCACCTAAGATGCGACTTTAAGGTTTTACTACTTACGTATAAAATACTACACGGTCAAGCTCCTGCCTATCTTGCCGATTGTATTGTACCATATGTCCCGGCAAGAAATCTGCATTTAAAGAACTCCGGCTTATTAGTGATTCCCAGAGCCCAAAAAAAGTCTGCGGGCTATAGAGCGTTTTCTATTCAGGCTCCAATACTCTGGAATGCCCTCCCGGTAACAGTTAGAGATGCTACCTCAGTAGAAGCATTTAAGTCTCATCTTAAAACTCATTTGTATACTCTAGCCTTTAAATAGACTCCCTTTTTAGACCAGTTGATCTGCCGTTTCTTTTCTTTTCTTTTCTACTCTGCTCCCAACCCGGGGTGGACCGCTAGCCTGTTCATCAGATGGGGACATCTCTACGCTGCTGACCCGTCTCCGCTCGGGATGGTTCCTGCTGGCCCCACTATGGACTGGACTTTCGCTGATGTGTTGGACTTTCACAATATTATGTCAGACCCACTCCACATCCATTGCTTTCGGTCTCCCCTAGAGGGGGGGGGGGGGGGGGGGGGTTACTCACATATGCGGTCCTCTCCAAGGTTTCTCATAGTCATTCACATTGACGTCCCACTGGGGTGAGTTTTCCTTGCCCGTATGTGGGCTCTGTACCGAGGATGTCGTTGTGGCTTGTACAGCCCTTTGAGACACTTGTGATTTAGGGCTATATAAATAAACATTGATTGATTGATTGATTGATTGATATTACGGACCTTGGATCCCTCAGGCGGTACTGCATCATAAAGCGACATCAGTGGGTAAAGGATATCACCACATGGACTCATGAACACTTCGAAAAGTGTTTCTTTTACATCTTTACTCTCCTTTGAGAGAGTAAAGATGGAAGTCAGTTGGTCGACTGTACTAGCCCAGTATTGTCCAGAAAAAGCAACCAGAATGGCCTCTTATGGATTAGGAGGAGTCTCATCACAACTTCAACCCTCTGGCGACAGGAAGCCAGTTGCCTTTATCTCTCGTAGCAAGTCTGATACGGAGCGTAGATATGCTCAAATGGAGAAGGAGGTTGTCACATGGGCATGTGACTTACCTTCCGGGCCTACACTTTCAAATCCACACTGACCATAAACCGCTGATCGCCTCCTGAGCTCAAGGGCACCGGACCGTGTTCCACCTGGAGTGTTTCTCGTACACAATGGTGCACGTGCGGGGGAAACATGTGATGACAGCAGGTGCTCTAGACCAAGAGACAACAGACCAGGACAGCACATTCCGGAATGAGGTCATAGCTCAGGTCAATGAGGTGGTGCAGAACCTCCCAGCTTCACCAGACAAATTGCTGCAATTAAAGCAGGCGCAGTGTGCAGAAAGTGGTCCTCTCTCATTATCGCAGGCTAATTCATCCATCCATTTTCTTCCGCTTATCCGAGGTCGGGTCGCGGGGGCAGCAGCCTAAGCAGAGAAGCCAAGACTTCCCTCTCCCCAGCCACTTCGTCCAGCTCCTCCCGGGGGATCCCAGGCCAGCCGGGAGACATAGTCTTCCCAACGTGTCCTGGGTCTTCCCCGTGGCCTCCTGCCGGTCGGACGTGCCCTAAACACCTCCCTAGCGAGGCATTTGGGTGGCATCCTGACCAGATGCCCAAACCACCTCATCTGGCTCCCCTCAATGTGGCTAATTCAGGCTAATTCAATAGATTTCAATCCATTTCATATTGGAGATACGCCACGCCGTGTAAGTAATATGCTACTATAATTATTTGATACTTATTTATATTGACAGGAGTTTACACCGCAATATTGTTCAATGATTATTACGTATGTCTCGCTCGAGGGCTATTGTGTGCTTAGCTGTTGCGTAGCTGCTAGCTCACCGTGTTTACCTTTTGTGACTTGACAGCAAAGTTACGTCTTGTCGCCATCATTCCAAAACGTACGGTATGAAACAACGCTTATTGTTTGTCGACGTGCAAACATTGCCATACTTTTGTTCTACGTTGACAATGGTGCGGACACGTTTGTTACTGGATACTTCCTGCCTTGGAGACTGTGTATGTAAATGGTAAATGGGTTATACTCGTATAGCGCTTTTCTACCTTCAAGGAACTCAAAGCGCTTTGACACTATTTCCACATTCACACACACATTCACACACTGATGGCGGGAGCTGCCATGCAAGGCCCTAACCACCACCCATCAGGAGCAAGGGTGAAGTGTCTTGCTCAAGGACACAACGGACGTGACGAGGTCGGTAAAAGGTGGGGATCGAACCGGGAACCCTCATGTTGCTGGCACGGCCACTCTCCCAACAGTAATATGCCACTATAATTATTTGATACTGGTTTATATTGACAGGAGTTTACACCGCAATATTGTTCAATGATTATTACGTATGTCTCGCTCGAGGGCTATTGTGTGCTTAGCTGTTGCGTAGCTGCTAGCTCACCGCGTTTACCTTTTGTGAATGACTTGACCGCAAAGTTACATCTTGTCGCCAATCATTCCAAAACGTACAATATGAAACAACGCTTATTGTTTGTCGACGTGCAAACATTGCCATACTTTTGTTCTACGTTGACAATGGTGCGGACACGTTTGTTACTGGATACTTCCTGCCTTGGAGACTGTGTATGTAAATGGTAAATGGGTTATACTCGTATAGCGCTTTTCTACCTTCAAGGAACTCAAAGCGCTTTGACACTATTTCCTCATCCACACACACATTCACACACTGATGGAGGGAGCTGCCATGCAAGGCCCTAACCACCACCCATCAGGAGCAAGGGTGAAGTGTCTTGCCCAAGGCCACAACGGACGTGACGAGGTTGGTAGAAGGTGGGGATTGAACCAGGAACCCTCCCAACTGCGCCACGCCGTCCCCAAAGAGACAGTTATGCACCCTTACCCGGTTCTCGTCATCCACCACCACCAGGTGCCTGAGGCCAAGCGCTCTGACGAGCTTGAACACACGAGGAAGGGATGTATCCTGGGGGGGAAAAAAGATATCCCAAGTCACGCATTAAACGTACCAGTGGCAGACCAAGAATAAACATGTAATACCTGTGGGACGGTGTAGGGCGTAGCGGTCATAAACTCAGAGAGATCCATCATACACTCCCGCTCATCCTGCGACACGTGGATGCTCTGAATGGGGGGGAAGCGTGGGTAGGCGTCCCTGAAGTCCTTCAGCTGCAGCTTCCTCTGGGTCAAGCGAGAGCGCGCCAGCTCCACAAACACCTGCCAGCACACCAGTCAGTGGATTCCGCATTTTGTCAAATTGGGGCCCGGCAACCTATGAGCGGTCACTGACCTTGTGCTTGAGGAGAACGATGAGCTGGGAGCGTAGAATAAGGCCGCAGAGCTTGGCTGGCTGAAAAGCAGATCCATGTTGAGTATCAGCAGTCACATGTAACACCACAGTACCTTCCACTCATCTCTTCACCTCCATGACTTGTAAATACCGTACTTGATGTGATGTTTACAACGCTGCACTATCATGCAAGTACAGAGAGTTATTAAAGGCTGACACTAGCAGGCATTTCGAGAAAAGGTGTTTATTAGAGCAGTGTTTTTCAACCACTGTGCCGCGGCACACTAGTGTGCCGTGAGATAGTCTGGTGTGCCGTGGGAGATTATCTAATTTCACCTATTTGGGTTAAAAATATTTTTTGCAAACTAGTACCGTAATTTCCGGACTATAAGCCGCTACTTTTCCCCCTCGTTCTGGTCCCTGCGGCTTATACAAGGGTGCGGCTTATATACGGCCTGTTCTTCTCCGACACCGACGAAGAGGATTTCGGTGGTTTTAGTACGCAGGAGGAAGACGATGACACAATGATTAAAGACTGACTTTTCATATACCGGTAGGCTGGTTATTTTGATAACGTACAGGCGAGCACTTTGTATTACTTTGCACCGTTGTATTATTTGTACTCTGCACGAATGCTGTTCGCCATGTCAAAGATGTGAAAGTTTGATTGAATGATTGAAAGATTTATATTTAATAAATGGGACGCTTTGCGTTCCCAAACAGTCATCTCTGTCCCGACAATCCCCTCCGTGGTAGCAGGAACCCCTATATACTACGCTAATTACACATCAAAACCCTGCGGCTTATAGTCGGGTGCGGCTTATATATGGAGCAATCTGTATTTTCCCCTAAATTTAGCTGGTGCGGCTTATAGTCAGGTGCGGCTTATAGTCCGGAAATTACGGTAATTATAGTCTGCAAATAGGGGTGTAACGGTACACAAACATTTGGGTTCGGTACGTACCTCGGTTTAGAGGTCACGGTTCGGTTCATTTTCGGTACAGTAAGAAAACAACAAAATATACATTTTTGGGTTATTTATTTACCAAATTTGCAAAATCTTCCATCCATCCATCCATCCATTTTCTACAAATTTGCAAAATCTTCTACCAAAAATATTTGTCTTAGTGTAATATTTGATGTGAAGTAATGGGAACCTGGGATAGGTCAATAATTCATAATAACATTGATTTTGATTCAATATTATGTTTTGAGCAATGACAGTTTGAAAGAAAAAAAAAACAGCTTTGTTTTTTTAGTCAACATTGCAACTTTTTCTAAATTACATTTCACCTTTTTTATTTCACTTTTGTTATGTTTTTGTTTATTTGAATAGTATTTTTAGAATGTGCCGTGGGCCTTTAAAACATTAGCTGTGGGCCGCAAATGGCCTACGGGGCACACTTTTGACACCCCTGCTATAGATAATAAAAAATTAAATGTGATAAATCTATGGATAAAAAGCAGAGCCTGGCGACGCATGCACGTTTATCATAACTCTCTCTCTCTCTCTCTGTCTCTGCCCCTCCCTCACCAATGCTGCTGCATGCACAATTTGTTTTGTTTTCAACCCCTTCTTAACCCTGAACGTACATTGAAAATACACGCAACCCTAACTCAAAATGCCGGACATTTGAGGCATTTAAGAAACTCCGCCCTGACAGCTCCGCAAAAGAGGACATGTCCGGTGAAAAGAGGACGTATGGTCAGTCCATTCTAGCCCGTTAGCTGCTAGCATGCCGTGTGTTGTGCCTCGGTGTGCATTGTTTACACAACGTCCGTTACGCTACTTAATATGTCCGTGTGGAAACTCGTTCGGTACACTTCCGAACCGAACCGGAAACCCCGTACCGAAACGGTTCAATACAAATACACGTACCGTTACACCCCTATCTGCAAATGATGTGTTGTTGTTGAGTGTCGGTACTGTCTAGAGCTCGGCAGAGTAACCGTGTAATATTTTTCCATATCAGTAGGTGGCAGCAGGTAGCTAATTGCTTTGTAGATGTGGGAAACAGCGGGAAGCAGGGTGCAGGTAAAAAGGTGTCTTAATACTTAAACCAACAATAAACAAAAGGTGAATGCCCCTAAGAAAAGGCATTGAAGCTTAGGGAAGGCTATGCAGATCGAAACACGTTCCACTTAACATATCCTCATGAGAGACAACACAAAAACACTACAGATGACGTGGTGCAGATTTCTGGAAATGTTAACAATCATTTTGAGTTACTGAGCCATAGATGGTGCACTGCATTCATTCGTGATGGAATTTTACACTTCTTCACTTGTGACATAATATAATGTAGACTGACCATACGTCCTCTTTTTACTGGACATGTCCTCTTTTGCGGAGCTGTCAGGGCGGAGTTTCTTAAATGCCTCAAATGTTCGGCATTTGGAGTTAGGGTTGCGTGTATTTTCAATGTACGTTCAGGGTTAAGAAGGGGTTAAAAACAAAACAAACAGCAGCATTGGTGAGGGGGGGCAGAGACAGAGAGAGAGAGTTATGATAAACGCGCATGCGTCGCCAGGCTCTGCTTTTTATCCATATATTTATCACATTTCATTTTTTATTATCTATAGCAGGGGTGTCAAAAGTGTGCCCCGGAGGCCATTTGCGGCCCACAGCTAATGTTTTAAAGGCCCACGGCACATTCTAAAAATACTATTCAAATAAACAAAAACATAACAAAAGTGAAATAAAAAAGCTTAAAGGTGAAATGTCATTTAGAAAAAGTTGCAATGTTGACTAATAAAACAAAGCTGTTTTTTTTTTTTTCTTTCAAACTGTCATTGCTCAAAACATAATATTGAATCAAAATCAATGTTATTATGAATTATTGACCTATCCAAGGTTCCCATTACTTCACATCAAATATTACACTAAGAAAAATATTTTTGGTGGAAGATTTTGCATATTTTGTGTGTTTGCCATAAAAAACAGTTTTGTTTGACAAAAAAGGGCGGAAAACAAACAAACAAAAAAACAACATAAAAAAACTAAAACATTTTTAAATGAGGGATAGATGTGAAGTTGATGTAGACTCCAGAGATTTAAGAGTGAAATATAAAGTGTATGTATGCCCTGGCACACCATTATCATCATTTCATGACCCAAGCAAAACACTTTTTACACTTTTATACTGCAATAAATACACCTACAACTTATTAAATACAAACATATAAAAAACTAGCAGCAGCGGTAAAGTTTAGATCTATGAAGGAAAGAAGAAAGTGAATGAATGTTTATAACTGAATACATTTACATATACAATCCACGCCTTTATCTCAACTCGTTTAGACTGCTGCAATGCCCTGTATGTAGGCATTAGCCAGGCCTGCAGCTCGTGCACAATTCTGCTGCTCGTCTGCTAACACAGACCCGCAGACGTGAGCACATCACCCCTATATTAGCGTCCCTTCACTGGCTCCCTGTGCGTTACAGAATCAATTTTAAACTCCTTTTATTTGTTTTTAAATGTCTAAACAACCTCGCGCCAACATATCTCTCCGACCTCCTCCAGCCTTACTGCCCCACCCGATCCCTAAGATCAGCCGATCAGCTGCTACTGACGGTCCCGGACACAAGGCTGAAGCTTAGAGGTGACAGAGCTTTCGCCGCTGCTGCTCCCAAGCTCTGGAACGACCTACCTCTTAGTGTTGGACAAGCCTCCTCTCTTCCTGTTTTTAAATCTCTCTTAAAAACATACTTTTATTCCATGGCTTTTAACACTGAGTGATACCCATCCTGCAATGGCGCCCCATAATACACCTGCTGTCAACCTGTTTTTATGTTTTTTATATTTTATTTATTTATTTATTTTTTATCGTGTTCTGTTTGTGTTGTGTTGTGTTTGCTCGGTTCTCGTATTATTTTTAACCTGCCCATTGTACAGCACTTTGGCTACCCCTGTGGTAAATTTTAAATGTGCTTTATAAATAAAGTTGATTTGATTTGATTTGACGTATGTATACACATTTGTTTTCTTTTGTATGATCTTTTTTAATGAATTAAGTAACGTTTATGACAACCTTTTTCCAAAACACAATATAGAATGTGAGATATAACAGGATAATGCATACGTTTATCGTTTGTTTTCAAAACGCTTACAAAAAAGTGGGGCCCCAAAATTTACTGTGGGACCCCATTTTTATGACTTGATGGGTCCCTGGGACCCCATTTTGAAAATTCCTAGCACCAACACTGCTGTCAACAGAGGAGAAAAAATTATTTATTTAAATATATATATTATTTATAAAGCAAGTTGGAGTATTATTGGCAAATGTTCACCTAGTCCCGGCCTTGGCACGCATATATGTGTCCTCTTTTTGGGATTTCACAATATGGTCAGCCTAATATATACACAGTTTTAGTGAACAAACTCTATGAAAACACAAAGAACATAACAGGAGCTGTTGTACGGTACAATACCTCTTCGCTGGAGGCTCCTTGCACCACCACAGGGAAACCGTTGTGATTGGTGGATGTGTTGCTCAGGGTGTCAACAATAGTTCCCACCTTCTCTACTTTGTTCAAACAGGTGACGGGGGAACTCATCACTTCTCTAGATAGAAGGGATGAAGAGAAGCGTGAGGGTAAAGGAAAAGGGAAATTGACTCTAGTATGCTTACCTGGCTGTCAGCCAGTGTGAGGTGGCAGGAGCCTCCCAGTGCAGGAAGGGAATGCTCTGCAGCTTGATGTGGATGTCGTACAGGCCCTGAAGAAAGAAGGTGTATAATTCTGACAGGAAAACTAGCTGCTGCTTTACTCACCTCCACAAAGTAGTCTCCTACAATCTTTGCTGTCATCAAGACAAGCATGATGGGAAGACCGTATGTGACGTTTCCTGTAGCCTCCACCAGGATGACAGTCAAGCTGAGAGTCATCCTCACAATGCCCCCTGTCAACACCACAACACATCTTCTTACTTGTGCCACGACCACAAATACACGCATCGGGAGTGCAGCTTATATTGCCCATCAGCCATTCCAATTGACGTACCTAACTGAGCTGCAGCTCCAATCAAGGCATATTTACCAGGATCAGCCCAGATCTAAACAAACAGAATAATAATAATAGGTATATTTGTGTAGGAGGAGTTTTTTTTTTGGGTGGGGGGGTCAAAATGTCATCACCTAATTTGCATAATTAACAAAGAATATTTGAAAAAATGCACAGTACATATACAGTAGGGCTGGGAATCTTTGGGTGTCCCACGATCTGATTCAAAATCGATTCTTGGGGTCACGATTCGATACAAAAACGATTTTTTTTTAATTTTTTTTAATGAAAACAATACACAACAATACCATAATAATGCAATACAATTTCAAAACAAAACCCGACCCAGCAACATTCAGAATAGCAATAAACAGAGCAATTGAGAGGAGACACAAACATGACACGGAACAATCTAAAAGTAGTGAGACAAAAATGAATATTATCAACAACAGTATCAATATTAGTAACAATTTCAACATAGCAGTGATTAAAAATCCCTCATTGATATTATCATTACAAACATTAATAAAAAAATAAAATAAAAAAAATGAACAATAGTGTCACAGTGGCTTACACTTGCATCGCATCTCATAAACTAAATGTCTAATGATAATGTCAATGAGGGATTTTTAATCACTGCTATGTTGAAATTGTAACTAATATTGATACTGTTGTTGATAATATTCATTTTTGTTTCACTACTTTTGGTTTGCTGTGTGTGGTGTTTGTGTCTCCTCTCAATTGCTCTGTTTATTGCACTTCTGAGTGTTGCTGGGTCGGCTTTGCTTTTGGAATTGGATTGCATTGTTATGGTATTGCTGTGTATTGTTTTGTTGGATTGATTAATTTAAAAAAAAAAAATTTAAAAAAAAAAATTCTTAAAAAAAATAAATAAATAAAAAAAAATAGATTTTTGAAAAATGAGAATCGATTCTGAATCGCACAACCTGAGAACCGCGATTCGAATTCGAATCGATTTTTTCCCACACCCCCTAATATACAGTCTATATGTATATTACGCCTTTTTGCTCTATTCATTAATGTTTGCTTGGTTTCTTTAGGCTGCAAAGAAACAAGAATCTTACGTCCTACGTGTGTCAACATTTTGCACGGTCATAAATACAAGATATTAGACGCATCGTCTGTTAAGCAACATTGTTTTACAATTTTAAAAGGTGCTGGATGACTTGAGGCAGGCTTGGGCAATTATTTTGACTTGGGGGGGGGGGGCAAATTTAGAGATGAAAATGTGTCTGGGGGCCGGTATATCTATCGTTAGGAACACTAATACAAACCTCACAATGTCTGAAAGCTAAAAACGTTATGACAGACCGCCTTAAAAAACAATGGAATTTTACATTTTTTTACTGAATGAGACACCCAGAATGTACATGAAAATAAAGAATGTTACAATATTAACTATGAAGGATAAAACACTGAATATTGACAACATATGAACGTCACACCCCCTCTACATTCACATATTTTACAATCAACAAAAATGCAACAAACACAGCAAAATATGAACGTGAAGGATAAAAAAAAACACCTACAATCTGATATATGTGATATATCACTAAGCTTTAGAACTTTGTTGTAAAAATCTCCTTCCACGTCTGTCCCTGACACCCACATTTCACACTCTGTGGAAACACTCCCCACCCACACTGCTTGGTGCCTCGTCTGAGCTGCTGGGACTTACATTACCATAGTAACTAATTAGATGATCATAGTAACTGATTACATGAGCATAGTAATTAACTAGATGACCATAGTAACTAATTAGATGATCATAGTAACTAATTAGATGACCATAGTAACTAGTATATGATGCAGATTCCAAGCATTGAAAGACTTAGTATAGTTGAAGACTTACGGTGATTATAAAAGATGAGTGCACATCATAATGGCAGCTACGCTTTACATCTTAAACATCAAAAACAAAAGATTTGGGAATGTCCGGCGGGCCAGATTGAAAAGCTTAACGGGCCTTCATTTGCCCAGGTCTGACTTAAGGGCCTGATTAAAACGAATTAAATCGATACATTTTGGTGTCATTTCATATTTTTCACGGACATTTGTTTTTTTTACATA
This sequence comes from Entelurus aequoreus, assembly GCF_033978785.1. NCBI lineage: Eukaryota > Metazoa > Chordata > Actinopteri > Syngnathiformes > Syngnathidae > Entelurus > Entelurus aequoreus. The sequence goes on from NC_084736.1 coordinate 3,285,604, forward strand.
CAATATATAAATATTAAACATATTAAATAAATAAAAAACTTTAAGTATGCAGTTGTTGGCATCTTAAGTGGAGTAAGTGCAGCCTCTCACCAACGAGTACACTTTCAGCGGTGGTTTTATTGTAGACGCACTGCAGAACTGCTGCTAAAATGCCAAACAAAGTATGCATGTTTGAAAATATAGCAAAACGACGCATGATAAGTGTCCCCGTGGTGATGCCCCATATAATACACGCAGTATCCTCATTTAAATAAGGCAGTCTGTGTCACTTTACAATTGCACACGCAGCGTTAGTAAATGGCATGCTACACACCCACTAAAAGTACACCCTATTTTATAGAGTGCACACGCGGTTTACCATCGTAGTAAATCAAGCCCCAAGTTGGCCACGATGGTCCGTCCTGCTCCATCTTCTTACTCTCTGGCAGATCAGGGGCCGTACTTATCAAGCGTCTTAGAGTGCCATTTTACACTTAAGTCCTGAGAATTTGCGAAATTTAGTCCTACTCTCAAACTTAAGAATAAAAGCTTTTTATCAACGTTCTTAAGTCTAAGAATCACTCCCACTCTCCACGATATTCAAGAGACCTTCAGAGGTGTCTTAAGTGGTTAGGAGTTGCCAGCAGGGGATGGCACTGAGGCGAGAGAGACGTGCGCCAACGTTCAGGGAACGGAACAATGTTTTTTTTTTTTTTGATGACGAGCAGCTGATCAAACGGTATCGTTTAGACAGAGCGGGTATTATTTTTGTCACAGATTTAATACTTTTCGATTCCATGTTGATTTCTGCATGTGGCTGCAGTGGGTTGGTATATATAGAGCCACCCACACCAGTTTCAAATTAGTTGCCTAATTAATGAATTGGAAAGAAAATGTTATGACAGTAGCGTATGTGTGTGGCCGTGAGGTGAGTGACGTCAGTGAGTGTGTGGGCGAGAGAAGAGAGGGAGCGGTAGTGTGAGTGCCGGCGGGGACTAGTTTGTTTTGTATTATTTTGTAGTTTATTGTCAAAATATACACTCCCATTGTCCACTTAAATATTTCCAAGATATTTCTTTATTCTTAGACAACGGATTCCCTTCCGTGATTGGTAATTTCTATGGACACAGAAATGACGTCACCTAAAATTCCGTTTACGGCACATAGTAATGTCGTAATTCAGCTCTGAGTGTGACACTTAAGATTCAGTCCTACACTTCGCTGAAAGTGTGAGTAAGACGCTTGATAACTAACTTTTAAGTGCAGCTTTCAGCAAAGAATTTATTTAGTCTTAAGTCAACTCTTAGCAGACTTCTTAGGAGTAATTCTAAGAAGCTTGATAAGTACGGCCCCAGATGCGTATGAGCTGTGTTTAAAAGAGATAGCGCCAAATCTATTTGTGGTGGTCCAAATGTATGTGTGGCGGGCTGCAACAAATAAATGAATGTGTGGGAAACACTAATATATTCTTACTGGTGATGCCAATTGATTACTTTTTAAATCAGATGAATCACACTTTTTAATAGGGATTAATCCTGATTAACTACAGATTATTACACGCTTGCATAATTCAAATACACTTAGAGCCTAATAGTAAGATTCAAATGTTATTTCATTGTCAGAATGTCAAAAAGGAACATTTTTTAAATAATGTACTTGAATGCACAGCATTTATTTGCTCATAATTTAGTAACAACTGTACCTAAAGCAGAGTCAGGGTTTATTTTGAAGTGAAATTTGCCAGCGAGCACAACAGTCAGAGTTTCCTCACTCATCTTTGCACTGATTTATGCATTGACCGTTAAGCAACCTTACAGGTAACCATCCGCGGTAAACGCAAAAAGACGGTAAGGTGGAAATAAAATGTGTATATAATTTGCGTATGTATATGATTAAAGCAATATTCTTTGACAGCCCTAATTCCTACTTTAAAACACAAGTTAAAAGAGAACCTTGTACCACTTACCGATCCAGTGGCGGAAATGGTGGCCAGGAGAATTCCACACAGGCGTCCCCAGGCTGCTCCTATGAGCAGAGATGGGATGAAGACCCCAGCAGACACAGCCAGGCCGTATGTCCAACAGGCCAGGAAGAAATATGTAAGAGTGAACACGCCCAGTGTCAGAGGGTTGTAGGATCCTTTAAAAGAGAAGCAGCAATTTTGACTATGATTGATCACATCTAGAATTATACAACAAATAGTGAAATGACGCTGATATTCATGCAGTTTGACTTGTACCCCGACATACCTGGCTGGTTGTGGAAGAGGCTACGGACACTTCTCTCCGGAGTGTTGAAGAAGGCTGTTGCCATGGAGTTATACTCCCCATCTGCACAGAACAACTGCAGGCACACACAGGAAATATGAGAAGACTAAAAGAGGAAGATACATTTCTCTATCTACAATCACGCCGGATTGTAGTCAGCTGGAGGCGTGTCTTAATGAAATTAAACAATGGATGTCCGCTAACTTTTTGCAACTCAACGCTAAGAAAACGGAAATGCTGATTATCGGTCCTGCTCAACACCGACATCTATTTAAAAATACCACCTTAACATGTGACAACCAAACAACTAAACAAGGCGACTCGGTAAAGAATCTGGGTATTATCTTCCACCCAACTCTCTCGTTTGAGTCACACATTAAGAGTGTTACTAAAACGGCCTTCTTTCATCTCCGTAATATCGCTAAAATTCGTCCCATTTTGTCCACAAGCGACGCTGAGATCATTATCCATGCGTTCGTTACGTCTCGTCTCGATTACTGTAACGTTTTATTTTCGGGCCTCACTATGTCTAGCATTAAAAGATTACAGTTGGTACAAAATGTGGCTGCTAGACTTTTGACAAAAACAAGAAAGTTTGATCATATTACGCCTATACTGGCTCACCTGCACTGGCTTCCTGTGCACCTAAGATGCGACTTTAAGGTTTTACTACTTACGTATAAAATACTACACGGTCAAGCTCCTGCCTATCTTGCCGATTGTATTGTACCATATGTCCCGGCAAGAAATCTGCGTTCAAAGAACTCCGGCTTATTAGTGATTCCCAGAGCCCAAAAAAAGTCTGCGGGCTATAGAGCGTTTTCTATTCGGGCTCCAATACTATGGAATTCCCTCCCGGTAACAGTTAGAGATGCTACCTCAGTAGAAGCATTTAAGTCTCATCTTAAAACTCATTTGTATACTCTAGCCTTTAAATAGACTCCCTGTTTAGACCAGTTGATCTGCCGTTTCTTTTCTTTTCTTTTCTACTGTGCTCCAAACCCGGGGTGGACCGCTAGCCTGTTCATCGGATGGGGACATCTCTACGCTGCTGACCCGTCTCCACTCGGGATGGTTCCTGCTTGCCCCACTATGGACTGGACTCTCGCTGATGTGTTGGACTTTCACAATATTATGTCAGACCCACTCCACATCCATTGCTTTCGGTCTCCCCTAGAGGGGGGGGGGGGGTTACCCACATATGCGGTCCTCTCCAAGGTTTCTCATAGTCATTCACATTGACGTCCCACTGGGGTGAGTTTTCCTTGCCCGTATGTGGGCTCTGTACCGAGGATGTCGTTGTGGCTTGCACAGCCCTTTGAGACACTTGTGATTTAGGGCTATATAAATAAACATTGATTGATATCCGCCCTAAAAGCTAACAAAGATGCAGTGCCATACGACCGCATGAATTGGCAGTCAGCGCCTTATTGCTCAGTTTAAATGGAACATTTTGCACATGAATGTCTGACAAAGTGCAACCACTCAAATGAGGAATACACACTAGGGATGTGCGTATCGATCCTGTGGTATCGATATATCGATACTCACACGCTACTCATTTGGCATATCGATATAAACCAAAAAACGGCGTGTGGGGTGTGCAAGCATCACTTTCAGATGTTTTTGATGACTTACTTAACTTCCTATGTGCTGGGACAGCCCTGTACCTGGCAGAGTATAGAGCTGGCCCAGTCACGTGACAGGAGACAGCCAATGAGCGTGGTCAACGTGCAACACTCACACAGCCAGCCGACAGCGATGCAGCCAGGCATATCCAGTGTCAGGCATTGTTTATTTTATTTTTTTACTGAATATTTTTGTTTAAATGATTATCCTAAATTCAAATAATTTCCACACAGGGGAATTTACTGTTAGCTGAAAATTGCTTGAGTATTTAAAACAAGATAAGAAAGAGATACAATTTGGAGATTCTTCATCTTTGCATTACAGTTTTATTTTTTTCCAAGAAAATCTTGAATATATGATTGAATGTGATTTTGGTTTTAATCTGTAAAATTATTTCTAACATTTCGAAAACATTAGCCTATTTCATATTTCATTAATTGCTAATTATATCACAAACTTTAAAAAATAACTGCAGCTTCTTGCAATTCGGATTTGATTGTTAATTGGAAAGCCCTAATATTTAATTATTATTATATATAATATATAGTTATTATTATATATAATATTTAATTTATTTTTCATATTTATGTTATTTATTTTAATTTTACTTTTATTATATATTGACCATAATAAATGTGGTATAAATGGTCTGTATTTAAATAATAAATAAATAATAACAATAGTAATAATATTTTTGACTGACAAAAAATTGCCAATAAGAAATTATTGGTATCGGTATCGGTATCGATGAAAATGCAAGAAAAAGTATTGGTATCGTATCGAATCCTAAAAGTGTGGTATCGCCCATCCCTAATACACACTCTGATGTGTTTGTTTACTTCTTAAAGGGTCCCGGTGACTCCTGGGGAACATTGAACAAAGACTCAAACAGCAAGAAAGCAGCTGGTAAAAAAATTAGATTAAGCCTGTTTCTACTTATTTTAAAACAGCCGACAACTAAGATAGATAGATAGATAGATAGATAGATAGATAGATAGATAGATAGATAGATAGATAGATAGATAGATAGATAGATAGATAGATAGATAGATAGATAGATAGATAGATAGATAGATAGAGATAGATAGATAGATAGATGGATAGATAGATAGATGGATAGATAGATAGAAAGATAGAGAGATAGATAGATGGATAGATAGTACTTTATTGATTCCTTCAGGAAAATGTATTACATATGAGAATCCCTTCACTGGCTTCCTGTTCCACTCAGGATGGAATACAAAGTCTCCCTACTAACTCACCAGTGTCTCCATGGAAATGCCCCCCCTCTACCTCAAAGAACTGCTCACCCCCAAATCCTCCCCATGACACCTCCGCTCCGGACAGGCTAACCTTTTCCAACCTCCGAAGACAAAGCTCCGAACTATGGGAGACCGGGCTTTCTGCTCCGCCACTCCCAGTCTGTGGAACGCTCTCCCTGACCACCTGAGGGTACCACAGACTGTGGATGCTTTTAAAAAAGGCATAAAAACCCTTTTTTTTTTTTAGATATAGTTTCAAGTTTATTATTCTTCGGTCAATCGTCAACAAAATAAACAAACAGTTGTACATTCTTAAATTGAAAATGAAAATGTTGCAGACCGAAAGGGTTTAGGCTGAAGTTGAACACTTATTATGCCTAACCCTATAAATAATGTCAAGTACAAAATAAACTTCCGAAAATGATTGAATGTCCATTGTACAACATATTATAAATACACATTATACATAACATAAACACAGTTCAATTATATACACAGTAAAGGCATTTGAAATATCCTTGTAGACATGTTAAACCTTTGTACCAATTTATATACTATATACAAACAATTGTACTTCCATTATTATTTATAACCCACATTTAGTATTTGAATTAACATTGATCATAGTATTAACTACTGTGTTGATTCTAGAGTGATATATTTTTTCAAGACATTGGTCTTAAAGTGTTTTTTAAATGTGTAAATAGAACTGGAACATTTTAAGGAATAATCCAAGCTGTTCCACAGTTGAACCCCCCTGACCGAAACACATCTACTTTTTAAGCTTGTTCTTATCTTAGCTTTCTGGAAGACAGCTGAACCTCTGAGGTCATAGGGATTCTCTCTGGGTTTAAACCTCTCCTGTAGACACCCAGGCAGCATGTGGTTATGAGCTTTGTACGTCACAATAGCAGTGTTGAGGTCAACAAGATCGTGCAGTTTTAATGTTTTTAATTTAATAAACAGAGCATTGGTATGGTCATGATAATCTGCATAATTTACAATTCTAATCGCTTTCTTTTGAAGTAAGAATATAGATTTAATGTTTGTTTTGTAATTGTTACCCCAGATTTCGACACAATAATTAAGATAAGGGAGTACAAAAGAATTATATAACATGATAAGAGCCTTTTGATTTACGGAGTTTTTTATTTTATGTAACATAGCAATATTTATATATACGTGTGCTAGTTGTAGCTATTAGGCTGTTCTAGTTTTTATTTATTTTTACTATTTATTTTACTTGTTGGGGGCAGCTATTTGTTCTAGTTTTTATTTATTTTACTTGTTGGGGGCAGCTATTTGTTCTAGTTTTTATTTATTTTACTTGTTGGGGGCAGCTATTTGTGGTTCTAGCATTGTTGGGTTGTTTTTTTTTTTTTAAATGCACTGTAGCACTTTGAGGTTGTTTGCTCAATGTAAAGTGCTTTTACAAATAAAATCTTTTATAGTGATGTTGTAGTAATTACAACACTACGGACAGACATTAGCCGCTAGCACCTCTTCCTGAGGGCGTTCTGCATGACACGACGGGTGGGGGTACTATTTAGAGGCGGTACAGTAACGAATGATTCCTTAGTATGGCGGTACTATACTAATACCGGGATACCGTACAACCCTAGTTTGAACTGAATGTGTGTGTTCGTACCTGCAGAGGGTACTCCTCCGTGTGCTCTGGCCCAAGAGGCTGACAGTCATCGGAGAAGTAAATCATGGTGAATGACACCGTCGCGGTCACAGCAGCCACCAACATGGCCTCCATCACTTGCAGACAAGGTCGATGGACGTACCTGATGCACACACGGCAGGATGTTTTCACTACACAGTCATAATAATAATAATGCTACAGTGTATTAAAATAAGATAACAAATAAAATAAAAACCATAACTAGCACACACAGATCTAAAAAAAAGGCTTTTTTAAAAAGAAGGGTTTTTAAGCCTTTTTTAAAAGCATCCACAGTCTGTGGTGCCCTCAGGTGGTCAGGGAGAGCGTTCCACAGACTGGGAGCGGCGGAGCAGAAAGCCCGGTCTCTCATAGTTCGTAACTTTGTCCTCGGAGGTTGGAGGAGGTTAGTCTGTCCAGAGCGGAGGATTTGGGGGTGAGCAGTTCTTTGAGGTAGAGGGGGGCATTTCCATGGAGGCACTGGTGGGTTAGTAGGGAGACTTTGTATTCAATCCTGAGTGGAACAGGAAGCCAGTGAAGGGATTTGAGAAGCATCCATTGTTGAGTGGATGCCCATTCAGGAAATTGTTCACATGCTTTGCCACGTATGCTTGTAGAGTCAGACCATTTAGTTGAGATTAAGAAGGAATGGGTCTTTTTAATACCATGAGCACTCATTAATGTTGTTCTTGTCAAGCACCCTTTAAAGCAACGGTTACTACCCTCATTTACGCTTATGAGCAAATGATCATTAAAAAACAAGGTTAATGCACCCAAACGTTTAAATACCTTGCTAAATTAGCGGTGTAATGTTATGCAAACTATGGTTGCAATCACAGTGCATAGCAGAAGATTTTACTGCCCATTATGGAGACTATAGGTATTGCTGTAGCTTGGGATATTTGTAAACTGGAAAATGAGAAGCACTTCAAGTACAAACCCCCACTTTGTATGGATACACACTGATACACTTTTGCTGACAAACACTAAACAACATCATAGTGTGAACGCGTCATTTGACCTTTTTGCTCTCGACCAGGGAAAGATGATCCAAACATGTGTTTTGTGCTTGCTGAGATTTGTCTCCTCCGTACCTGATCCTGAAGATGGTGAGCCAGTAGTTGAGAACATTGAACAAAGCTCCCAGCAGTCCACCTGCAAAGGAAAATGTTGGCTATGAAATACAAAATGACAAACTGAGACGTTAATGTGGAAAAAGACAAGGTTTTGATGCCGGTGATGACCACATCATTCATGCCTATGACAGGATTGGGCTGGCCTGTGGCATACATAGCTTGGTGTTTGACTGCAGTGCGTCCCGACAAGCTTGGTCTCCCCATGTAGAAACAGCTTACTAACACTATTAGTAAAAAAAGTTGTGCACAGACAAATGTTTTTTAGAGAGTAGGATGTGGGAAGCCTAAACACTGCCAGCCAGCGATCGCTTTCTAGTGACAGACGATATTGTAAGTGGATAAGAATGATCTTTTACTCTCTAAAAAAAACTATTTGCCTGCACACAAGATTATTTAACTAATGATGAACACAATGGATTCATCCTGCCAACACACCTGCTGTTCACGGGGGCCTTAGCAGGTACTTAACGCCAAACTCTCTCCCAAGGGGGGAGGAGGGGGGTTTAATATCTGATGATTCGGCTGAGGGATTGAAGACAGCCCTAAAAAAATAGGTAATAAAAAAAATCATAAAATATTTTTACAGCATACACTATATCAGTGCTTTTCAACCTTTTTTGCGTTGAAAAAACACGGCGGCACACCACCAGCAGAAATCATTAAAAAACTAAACTGAGTTGACAGTAAAAAGTGGTTGTCACAATTGTTGGATATGACTTTAAAGCAGGGGTCACCAACGCGGTGCCCGCGGGCACCAGGTAGCCCGTAAGGACTAGATGAGTAGCCCGCTGGCCTGTTCTAAAAATAGCTCAAATAGCAGCACTTACCAGTGAGTTGCCTCTATTCTTTAAATTGTATTTATTTACTAGCAAGCTAGTCTCGCTTTGCCCGACATTTTTAATTCTAAGAGAGACAAAACTCAAATAGAATTTGAAAATCCAAGGAAATATTTTAAAGACTTGGTCTTCACTTGTTTAAATAAATTCTATAATTTTTTTACGTTGCTTCTTATAACTTTCAGAAAGACAATTTTAGAGAAAAAATACAACCTTAAAAATGATTTTAGGATTTTTAAACACATAACTTTTTTTCTTTTAAATTCCTTCCTCTTCTTTCCTGACAATTTAAATCAATGTTCAAAAATTTATTTTTTCTATTGTAAAGAATAATAAATACATTTTAATTTAATTATTCATTTTAGCTTCTGTTTTTTCGACAAACAATATTTGTGAAATATTTCTTCAAATTTATTATTAAAATTCAAAAAAATTATTCTGGCAAATCTAGAAAATCTGTAGAAACAAATTTAAATCTTATTTCAAAGTCTTTTGAATTTCTTTTAAAAAATTTGTTCTGGAAAATCTAGAAGAAATAATGATTTGTCTTTGTTAGAAATATAGCTTGGTCCAATTTGTAATATATTCTAACAAAGTGCAGATTGGATTTTAACCTATTTAAAACATGTCATCAAAATTGTAAAATTAATCTTAATCAGGAAAAATTACTAATGATGTTCCATAAATTCTTTTTTTAATTTTTTCAAAAAGATTCGAATTAGCTAGTTTTTCTCTTCTTTTTTTCGGTTGAATTTTGAATTTTAAAGATTCGACATTGAAGATAAACTATGTTTCAAAATTTAATTGTCATTTTTTTTGTGCTTTCTCCTCTTTTAAACCGTTCAATTAAGTGTAAATATCATTAATTATAACATAGAGTTAAAGGTAAATTGAGCAAATTGGCTATTTCTGGCAATTTATTGAAGTGTGTATCAAACTGGTAGCCCTTCGCATTAATCACTACCCAAGAAGTAGCTCTTGGTTTCAAAAAGGTTGGTGACCCCTGCTTTAAAGCATAACAAAGCATGCATCACTATAGCTCTTGTCTCAAAGTAGGTGTACTGTCACCACCTGTCACATCACATATTTTCATTTTTTTGCGGTTTTCCTGTGTGTAGTGTTTTACTTCCTATTTTGGTGGCTTTTTCTCTTTTTTTGGTATTTTCCTGTAGCAGTTTCATGTCTTCCTTTGAGCGATATTTCCCGCATCTACTTTGTTTTAGCAATCAAGAATATTTCACTTGTTTTTATCCTTCTTTATGGGGACATTGTTGATTGTCATGTCATGTTCGGATGTACATTGTGGACGCCGTCTTTGCTCCACAGTAAGTCTTTGCTGTCGTCCAGCATTCTGTTTTTGTTTACTTTCAGTTTTAGTTTCGTTCTGCATAGCCTTCCCTAAGCTTCAATGCCTTTTCTTAGGGCACTCACCTTTTGTTTATTTTTGGTTTAAGCATTAGATACCTTTTTACCTGCACGCTGCCTCCCGCTGTTTCCCACATCTACAAAGCAATTAGCTACCTGCTGCCACCTACTGATATGGAAGAGTATTACACGGTTACTCTGCCGAGCTCTAGACAGCACCGACACTCAACAACAACACATCATTTGCAGACTATAATTACTGCTTTGCAAAAAATATTTTAACCCAAATAGGTGAAATTAGATAATCTCCCACGGCACACCAGACTGTATCTCACGGCACAGGCACAGTGGTTGAAAAACACTGCACTTTATATTACAGCATAATGACGTGACGTCAGTTCGAGATGCCTTTTTTACAAAATAAAAAAATCTAAAAGGCCCCTTTGACTTTTTACCATGCCATTCCTTGGTGCAGTATTTGAATGGATTATCGATACTGCAGAAACAAATAGTTTACCTATTGCTCCCATGGCGATGAACAAAGGGATTTCATAGAGGTAATAGGCCACACTCTGGGGGGAAAAAAAAGGACAAAAATTAAGTCGTTATTTATTTTCATTCAACGTAAACACAAAAAGCCATCATGTATTTTGGACTTTTATGTCCTTACATCGTTCTCGAAGCGTCCAAAGTTGATGAGACCGGGGTTGGAAAGGTCACCGGGGTTTTTGTGATAGATACTCAGGAAGAAATTCAAGGTGAAGGTCGAGATCATGGAGGCAAAGAACTGCAGAGGAAAAAGGTGTAATCATATTTAATATTAAAGTGCAATAATAACGAGAAAAGCACATTTGAGAATGCAGACCTACACCAGGCCCGACTAATAAAGTTGTGAATCCAGATCGCTGGGAAAATGGAATCACTTCTTTCTTATCCTATTTCTGACATTTCCTGAAAGTTTAATAAATAACCATTGAGCCATCTGCAGAGGAATGAAAGAAACTGCGGCAACCCTCTGGTTAGTCACCCACTATTTTTGCCTCTGTGGGTGGAGACGGGGTATCTCGCAATACACACACAGAAGTAGAGGCTTGTAACATAGACGTAAGGTATCGTAGCACAATTGATCAGATCTAATCAAATCTAATCTTGTTCCTTATCTCCATCCATCCATTCATTTTCTACCGCTTGTCCATTTTTGGAGTCGCGGGGGATGCTGGAGCACTTCCTGAAAGTTTCATTAAAACTGGCTGTAACTTTTTGAGTTATGTTGTTTTACAAACTTCCTGGCCAGAACGTGCCAGTGCATGTGCGAGCACAATGTGGGCTTCCACTTTGTGGATAATTTTCAGTCATTGTGGCTATTTTCACTGTGCAAGTATTAAGAACAATCTTATTTTGAATTCAACACATCTAGTTTGGGCGTCTGTGTGTGAAATAGTCCTTGGCGGATGACTCATTAGCTCCCTGCAGGATACCAGGAGACACTGTACCAACTTTGGACTAATATTTATATTATTTGTGAAAAGAAGGGGTGTCCTGGTCCGATATTGATATCGGCCCGATATCAGCAAAACAACAAATAATGGATTTTATCAGTTCGCATCTAAAAACTCCCATATTAGTTAATAGCATTTCTCAGATTATATAAATGTTGATGACTGAAGTGCTAATAGCAACCCAACCTGACTGAAGTGCTAATAGTCTCCCATTGCATTAAAATTGTAAATAAGTGGTCAACTCAGGCCATTGTGTCTCGATTACCGTGACGGGCAGTTTCATTGACGAGTGAACTAATAGTTGGATTTAGCTTACCCTGGGAATTTGGTCGTCCCTTAATGAGTTCGGGTTGCAAGATCCCAGTGACGATAATAGGGCATTGAAACGTAAGGAAAAGGCTGGAGGCCATTTGTAAAAGGTACAATAAAGACTCCCGGGTTGCAAGATCCCAGTGACGATAATAGGACACTAAAATTAAGAAAATATAGACACAATGGCCTTGGAGTGTGACAAACAGAAATGTGATGGCAGCGGGGGAGGAATGTGATGAATCATTACTGTTTAATGATCAATTGAATGGACGGTTGTCGACAATGGAATTAGCAGGTAGAGTTTAAAAAAAAAAAAAGAGAACATTCCTTGAAAGGGTTAAAGGGTTAAGGGTTAAACTCTGATGATTAACTTGTGTGATGACTATATTATGATGATAGTATATATTTGTACCATGAATTGATTAACGTGGACCCCGACTTAAATAAGTTGAAAAACTTATTGGGGTGTTACCATTTAGTGGTCAATTGTACGGACTATGTACTGTACTGTGCAATAAAAGTTTCAGATAAATGCCTTTCAATTGTGCACAAGGTTGGTCCTTTCTTGTATTTCAGTGAAGTCAACATGTTAGGCTACACGCTACTAAAAGCTAGCAGCTACATAACAGCACACAAGCTTGACAGGCGCCGATTTACTGCGTCATGAGTTTGATTTAATAAATTATTGTGGCCACGGGATGTCAGCAAAAAAAAAAAAAACACTTCACTTTTTTGGGGGAATTCTGCCTATTGTTCACAATCATGATGAGAGACATGACGGATGCATTATAACTCATCTGCTTAAAACAGAAGCAATGGGAGGTCCTCTATTCCGCCCATGAAACCCAATAAATAAACATCCAAAAACCGCCAACAATACCACATTTACATTTCATGACTTGAATACTAAGCAAGTATTAGTGATATTGTTGTCTTCAGCGCTAATGCAGACAAACTATTAATGGCGGCGCCGTGATCGCAAGCTTTTGTGCCTAATATTGACATAATTGAGTGCTATGAAACACAAAATGACAAACTGAGACGTTAATGTTGAAAAAGACTATTATATGTAGTCAATGTAGTCAGTCTAGTTCTGTCTAAAGTGAGGTCTGGCAGCCATTTGCAGCACACAGCTTTTTTATTTGTTTTTATTTTTAAATGGGCTGTGACACGATTTAAAAACAACTGCAAAAATGTATAAAAGAACAAGCAAAAGCAGGCTTTAACACGACGGTAACACAAAGTTGTATATTAAATATACACTACAGGCCAAAAGTTTGGACACACCTTCTGATTTAAATGTGTTTTCCTTATTTTCATGACTATTTACATTGTAGATTGTCACTGAAGGCATCAAAACTATGACACCTGTGAAGTGAAAAGCTCATGAGAAGAAGCTCATGGAGAGAATGCCAAGAGTGTGCAAAGCAGTAATCAGAGCAAAGGGTGGCCATTTTGAAGAAACTAGAATATAAAACATGTTTTGAGTTATTTCACCTTTTTTTGTTAAGTACATAACTCCACGTGTTCATTCATAGTTTTGATGTGACAATCTACAATGTAAATAGTCATGAAAATAAAGAAAACACATTGAATGAGGAGAAGGTGTGTCCGAACTTTTGGCCTGTACTGTACATCAGTTAATCTTCTTATAGTCACGATTCAGCATTTGTGAGCTTTGGTAAAAAAAAACATACGGTATGTTTTGTATTATCACATGTATTATCTTTTTTGTTCTCTAAAAACAGGCTGTTTTTTCCACAGTAAACAACTCTCATTCACCGTAAGTAGCCGCTACAAGGTATTTATTTCAGATTCGTATGAAATGAATACTGCCTTTCATTAAGTGAACAAAACAGGGATCTCATTTGACACTTTCTGCACCTCATAAGAAGGCTAAACCACTCACATAAACAAATAAACCAGATTAGATTAGTTAGTAAGATCTTCCACAACAGACATAAGTGAGTGGTAAACTAATTCCTTGCTTGTGGACGTTTATTGTGGATCATAAATCATACCTCTCACCTGGATAGTAAAAGGAGAGGACATATTCTGACAAGTTGGCACACTTTGACAGCCAATTTAGATCCAGAAGTGGCGAAAACGGCATGAAAAGACGCTCGGTTCCACCCCTCTTTTCTTCGCGAGGATTATGTGTCTTTCTTCATCTAAACAGGACTATAACAAGATTCTATCAATCAGCATCTTCGTTGTAGTCATTGTACAGTAAGTGATGATTATTATGTTCCTTGGCTCACATGAAATCTGCAGTGAGTAATAATGAGTGATGTTGGGGGGAAAAAAGTGAACATTGTGATGCGTTTTTGAAATTCATGCAAAATACGTGAATAAATAAATATTACAAATGTGCTTTTTTACTACATTACATATATACTTACACTACCGTTCAAAAGTTTGGGGTCACATTGAAATGACCTTATTTTTGAAGGAAAAGCACTGTTTTTCAATGAAGATATCTTTAAGCTAGTCTTAACTTTAAAGAAATACACTCTATACATTGCTAATGTGGTAAATGACTATTCTAGCTGCAAATGTCTGGTTTTTGGTGCAATATCTACATAGGTGTATAGAGGCCCATTTCCAGCAACTATCACTCCAGTGTTCTAATGGTACAATGTGTTTGCTCATTGGCTCAGAAGGCTAATTGATTATTAGAAAACCCTTATGCAATCATGTTCACACATCTGAAAACACTTTAGCTCGTTACAGAAGCTACAAAACTGACCTTCCTTTGAGCAGATTGAGTTTCTGGAGCATCACATTTGTGGGGTCAATTAAACCCTCAAAATGGCCAGAAAAAGAGAACTTTCATCTGAAACTCGACAGTCTATTCTTGTTCTTAGAAATGAAGGCTATTCTACAAAATTGTTTGGGTGACCCCAAACTTTTGAACGGTAGTGTACATCATGTATATAAACCTTAATGGAGGTGTTTGGATGTTTTTAAGGGCTTTTATAGGCAGAATAGAGCAACTCCTATAGGCTCTATTGTAAGCAGACTTGATTGATTGATTGATTGATTGATTGAAACTTTTATTAGTAGATTGCACAGTACAGTACATATTCCGTACAATTGACCACTAAATGGTAACGCCCGAATACGTTTTTCAACTTGTTTAAGTCCACGTTAATCAATTCATGGTAAAATGATCACTTTTATTTACTATTTAGAATGCATAAAAATTTTTTAAAAAGTGTTCTTGTCTTACATAAGGATTGTGAATGATAAGCAAATAAAAAAATTAAAAAAGTACGGTTCCCCTTTAAAAACAGCAATGCAGATGGTTAATAATAAATAGGTTCGTGTTTTCATACCAACCATTGTTCTCTGAGTAATTCCACTTTGATCAAGTCTTTTCTAACATTCCACACTACAAAATAATAATAGTATTGGATCAATATTGGTATCGACTAATACCCAAGACTCCAATATTTGTATCGTATCAGAAGTTAAAAGTTGTATCAGTAAAAAGGAATGTAATGTAAAGTTATGTAGGGTTGGAATTACTATGTGGTGGAGTGTGAATGTCTGTCAGTTTTCTCAACAAATTAAATTATGTTATCTAAATTATAATTTGCACGTGCACCAAAATATTATAGGTTCTTCCTAAGCACATGTGGCTTCTATCCAAAAGATTCCATCAAAGTAAAAGGGCCAGTTTCTGCATAATCCTGCAAAAAATGACTGAAAAGAAAAGATGCGACTTACGATCCTCCATGTCAACATCTGGTTCCAGAAAGAAGCTCCCTCTTCCAGAGAGAATAGTACGCCACCTGTTCACCAAAGAACAAAAAAAAAACCTTTAATCCAAAACTAATTCCGTTTTGTTATTGTACTAGTGCAGGGGTCACCAACGCGGTGCCCGCGGGCTCCAGGTAGCCCGTAAGGACCAGATGAGTAGCCCGCTGGCCTGTTCTAAAAATAGCTCAAATAGCAGCACTTACCAGTGAGCTGCCTCTATTTTTTTAATTTTATTTATTTACTAGCAAGCTGGTCTCACTTTGCCCGACATTTTTAATTCTAAGAGAGACAAAACTCAAATAGAATTTGAAAATCCAAGAAAATATTTTAAAGACTTGGTCTTCACTTGTTTAAATAAATTCATTAATTTTTTTACTTTGCTTCTTATAACTTTCAGAAAGACAATTTTAGAGAAAAAATCCAACCTTAAAAATGATTTTAGGATTTTTAAACACATATACCTTTTTACCTTTTAATTTCCTTCCTCTTCTTTCCTGACAATTTAAATCAATGTTCAAGTAAATTTATTTTTTTAATTGTAAAGAATAATAAATCAATTTTAATTTAATTCTTCATTTTAGCTTCTGTTTTTTCGACGAAGAATATTTGTGAAATATTTCTTCAAACTTAATATGATTAAAATTCAAAAAAATTATTCTGGCAAATCTAGAAAATCTGTAGAATCAAATTTAAATCTTATTTCAAAGTCTTTTGAATTTCTTTTAAAATGTTTGTTCTGGAAAATCTAGAAGAAATAATGATTTGTCTTTGTTAGAAATATAGCTCGGTCCAATTTGTTATATATTCTAACAAAGTGCATATTGGATTTTAACCTTTTTAAAACATGTCATCAAAATTCTAAAATTAATCTTAATCAGGAAAAATTAGTAATGATGTTCCATAAATAATTTTTTTAATTTTTTCAAAAAGGTTCGAGTTAGCTAGTTTTTCTCTTCTTTTTTTCGGTTGAATTTTGAATTTTAGAGAGTCGAAATTGAAGATAAACTATGTTTCAAAATTTAATTGTCATTTTTTTCGTGTTTTCTCCTCTTTTAAACGGTTCAATTAAGTGTAAATATCATTAATTATTAATAATAACATAGAGTTAAAGGTAAATTGAGCAAATTGGCTATTTCTGGCAATTTATTTAAGTGTGTATCAAACTGGTAGCCCTTCGCATTAATCAGTACCCAAAAAGTAGCTCTTGGTTTCAAAAAGGTTGGTGACCCCTGTACTAGTGGGCCGAGGACAGTTTGACACACATTTCCCTCACTCTGGGAACATTTTTGCCACAAAAGGCAGAAGCAAATGGAGGTGAGTAACATGACGGAGTTGTCATACTTGTCAGTATAATAGCAGTGTGCACTTCAAACTGCTGCTTTAAAAGACACTAATGATAATACTACCGTACTTCTTAACGAAGGCATCGTTCTACCATTTTCCTTTAAACCTTCTCCCTGATTTGGCCTGCATCAACTGTGGTTGGAAGAGTTCTAAATAAACAGCACTGAGATTTGAGGCTATTTATTATTGCTGATTTTACCAACTGGTGCTCCAAAAGCAGCCGAGACTCCGGCAGCAGCCCCGGCGGAAACAAAGTCCCTTTTTTCTGTGTCTCTCCGGAAGTATTCAAAAATCTGCAAGGACACAAACACGAGATATACAACAATCTTTTCAACAAAATCATGACTTGACAACTACACACTGCACACACACACACACACCTTAAAGTCCCTTTTCAAAGAGGTGCTTCGGCCTTGGGAGACTCCAGCAGCTACAACTGCCCCAGAGTGGATCATTGGACCTTCCTGAAGGATTGTGGGAAGACAATAAAATAGATATGTTACTTGTAGGGTTGCAAAATTCCGGGAATATTCAAAGTTGGAAACTTTCCATGGGAATTAACGGGAATGAATGGGAATACACATTGAATGCAACATGCTAGATCTTGCAGCATGATTATTAGCTAAAACAAGCTGATTTCATGCAAATTCAGAAGAATTTCAACCCTGCACTGTGCATTCCTCCATCCCATGCACATATAATTCCCAGCATGCTTCACACTACAGCAGGGCTATTGAGGCCACACTAGTACAGTATTTGAGCCCAAGAACTTCATCCAGTCAGGTAAGTTTTGATGATATTACTGGGGTAAATATATTTGATCTATGGTATTTAAGTGTAATAGAGGTGTAATTGCTTGTTACTGAATGACTGTAGACTACTCCAGCAGCCTTCCACTCAAGCTAGCTAGCTGTTCCTGTACTTGTTCAATGATTTTGGGGCCAATATCTCTAGCTAGCTAGGTTTATGTATCACCACAGTCTTGTAATGAACTGAAAATATTTCTCCATTAGCCGTGATGCAAATTTTCTCTATTTTAAAGGCCTACTGAAATGAATTTTTTTTATTTAAACGGGGATAGCAGATCTATTCTATGTGTCATACTTGATCATTTCGCGATATTGCCATATTTTTGCTGAAAGGATTTAGTATAGAACAACGACGATAAAGATTGCAACTTTTGGTATCTGATAAAAAAAAGGCTTGCACCTACCGGAAGTAGCGTGACGTAGTCAGTTGAACATATACGCAAAGTTCCCTATTGTTTACAATGATGGCCGCATGAAGTGAGAGAGATTCGGACCGAGAAAGCGACAATTTCCCCATTAATTTGAGCGAGGATGAAAGATTTGTGGATGAGTAAAGTGCAAGTGAAGGACTAGTGGGGAGTTGAAGCTATTCAGATAGGGAAGATGCTGTGAGAGCCGGGGGTGACCTGATATTCAGCTGGGAATGACTACAACAGTAAATAAACACAAGACATATATATACTCTATTAGCCACAACACAACCAGGCTTATATTTAATATGCCACAAATTAATCCTGCATAAAAACACCTGCGTGTTTGTTATGCTAGCTCCTAGCTCCTCTGCTAGCTCCTAGCTCCATAGAACACGCCAATACAATTCAAACACCTGATCAACACACACAATCACTCAGCCCAAAAGACCGTTTACCTAACCCAAGGTTCATAAAGCTTATATATTTTTAAAAAGTTACGTACGTGACGCGCACATACGGTCAAGTTATCGAATGTTTAGCAGCCAAGGCTGCATACTCACGGTACCTGATATTCAGCTGGGAATGACTACAACAGTAAATAAACACAAGACATATATATACTCTATTAGCCACAACACAACCAGGCTTATATTTAATATGCCACAAATTAATCCTGCATAATAACACCTGCGTGTTTGTTATGCTAGCTCCTAGCTCCTCTGCTAGCTCCTAGCTCCATAGAACACGCCAATACAATTCAAACACCTGATCAACACACACAATCACTCAGCCCAAAAGACCGTTCACCTAACCCAAGGTTCATAAAGCTTATATATTTTTAAAAAGTTACGTACGTGACGCGCACGTACGGTACGGTACGTGTTATGCTAGCTCCTAGCTCCTCTGCTAGCTCCTAGCTCCATAGAACACGCCAATACAATTCAAACACATGATCAACACACACAATCACTCAGCCCAAAAGACCGTTCACCTAACCCAAGGTTCATAAAGCTTATATATTTTAAAAAAGTTACGTACATACGCAAAAAAAAGCCAAAGCTGCATACTCACAGTAGCACGTCTGCGTCTTTGTCATCCAAATCAAAGTAATCCTGGTAAGAGTCTGTGTTGTCCCAGTTCTCTACAGGCGTCTGTGTATCCAAATCAAAAGTCCTCCTGGTTAGAGTCTCTGTTATCCGAGTTCTTCCATCTTGACTGCATCTTTCGGGAATGTAAACAAAGAAGCGCCGGCTGTGTACTGTTGTGGCTGACTACGTTCGAAAAATACGTCCATTTCGCACCGACAACTTTCTTCTTTGCTTGCTCGGCTTCCTTCTCCATAATGCAATGAACATGATTGAAACAGATTCACGAACACAGATGTCCAGAATACTGTGGAATTATGAAATGAAAACAGAGCTTTTTCGTATCGGCTTCAATGTGGAAGGCATACCCGTGTTCGCCGGGCTACGTCACACGCATACGTCATCCTCAGAGGCGTTTCGAACCGGAAGTTTAGCGGCAAATTTAAAATGTCACTTTATAAGTTAACCCGGCCGTATTGGCATGTGTTATAATGTTAAGATTTCATCATTGATATATAAACTATCAGACTGCGTGGTCGGTAGTAGTGGCTTTCAGTAGGCCTTTAAATCCCATTCATTTATGCTAACAACGTTAGCGATCCGAATTGACCTTTTTTGTGATGTGTAAAGATCAAGTAGCAAATACTAAATCAAAAGGTGTAGTTTCCTCTGCCTTCTGTTCTGCTAGCCATTCTGTTGTCATACAAGAATGTAGCTTATAGTTTGATTCAGCATGCTGATTGACTGTTCATTTATTCATCTAGCCTATTTCTATTCATTTGTTCATCAGTCAAATATTTTTAGAGACTACTCCAGTTGTTTAGCTGACTTTATATCTGTGTGTGGCATTGCATTAGTCTTTTACAAGAATAAATGAAAAAACAGAGGCTTGAGAAGCTTAGCTAAAAGCTTTCATTTTGAATTTTGAATGGGACTTTGTGGGGGGGCATCATTTATTTTATTCAATCAACATTGATGTTTTTTTATGTTTGATGAAGTTCTGCTCACAACAATAAATTTGTATTACAAATGTTTGCATACATGTCTGTTTATTATGACCACAAAATGTTTATATTTATGTCTGTATATGATGGTTAGTATAAATCACCCCAAATTTCCTGTTAATTTCTATTCATTCCCCATTAATTCCCATATATTTCCATTAATTCCCATGGACGTTGTCCAACTTTGAATAATCAAAAAATGGTCAATATTTCCAAACTTCCCGAGCTTAACTTCCCCTGGTAAATTTCCGGAAAGTTTCCAGAAATTGAAAGCTGAACTCTTAACGTTAATAATAAAAAAACAACCATTTGTGAAGTATAACATTTCTTCATTATTATTTTTCTCTATACTTTTTATTATTGAAGTACCTTGAAGGTAGAATAGCGCTATACAAGTATAATCCATTTAGACATGACGTCAATACAGTGCTGTGAGTTAAAGAGCTGGAAAATAAAAACATTCAAGCTCACTAATCAGTAGCAAGTCATTTCTCGCAGACAACTGATAGAACAAGGAGGTGTATGTCTCACTTTGGGTTGATGATAAAATATCAAATAACAATGGTGTCCAATGAGGAAGATGTATTTATTCTTGTTTAAACATTGTTTAAATGTTGAATTTTTAGTCTATGACGGTCTAAGTTTAGGGTTTCACAGCCATGAACATACTGTAATATTTCATTTTGTCTTAAAACCAATTGGTCACTCATAAGTAAGTCAACCAAATAATTATCTTGTGTGTGTTTTTAATTGCTCTTTAACCAAGCAAAAATATGTTTGATCCGATTGCTTGATTAACCAAACACATTTACACAACAATACTCCATTACTAAAATATTAGCTAGCTGCAGCCCTTGTTTGAGTTGGTTTGAAGCATAAGAACCCCAGAAATATAATAATTATAACACAATTCTCAATTGGAATGTTACCAACATTCAAAGTACTCATTAAGCCAACTATTTCCCCAACTGATATTTTTGAACGGTTTATATTAGCAGGCTTCCTACCTTTCCAACAGCAAGTCCACCCACTACAGAGCAGATAACGCCACACACTTTTACCACCAGGGTCTGAAAAAGAAAAACAACAAATAAGGTGTGTTAACTGCTTTTTCAAGTTATCCAACAGACTGTGTGTGTATATATACCTTGAGCCGAACCACCCGAGGAATCTTGACTCCATTCAGGTAACATTTTATTTGAGGAATACCACTTCCTGCTGCTATAGGCTGAATAGAAATGGCGTGAATATGTCACAGTACAACACATGTTGTCATATGTCGGTCTTACCTCAAAAAAGGCAACAATGATGGCGCCCACCATGACAAAGATGGAGTTAAGGACAGCCCAGAGGATGAGAGAGATGGACAGGCCACCCACTTCTGTAAACCTTTCAATATCTGTGAGGTTCAACAGTCAAGAAACACCGTGCCAGGCTGGAGAATGAGGTGCATTAATATAATGTTAAAGTATCAAACAAGTGTTTTAGAGGAAGAATCAGGATACTTTGTTTAACAACTTGGTATTTAATTCCTGCCAGCTGCTCCACCACAATGTCGATGAAACAGGCAATGAGGCCTGTCAAAAAGCCAATCAGGCCGCAGACCACCCAGCGACTGATCTCCAAACATCGAAAACCCTTCAAGAAAAAGAGCAAAAGATACAGGAAAATGTATATTAAATGGTAAATGGGTTAGAATAGAATAAAAAGTACTTTATTGATCCCTGGGGGAAACTCAGCACCACAGTTCGCCCACAATAAACAATAAACACTTAGGTATTTTTTACCTGTGCAATACTTTTTCATAACATGGTCACTACTGTCTAGTTTCTCTTGTTATATTCTTATTTTACTGTTATATTTGTATTCTCATTGTTGCTTTTTATTTTTATTCTATTGTAATATTTTTCTATTTTTTTTCCATTTATACCTCCATTATTTACTTTTTACTTTTTAAATTCGATCTCAATTCTGTACACTGCTGCTGGAATTTTAATTTTCCTGAGGGAACTCTCCTGAAGGAATCAATAAAGTACTATCTATCTATAAATACAGTCTATTATACAGCATTATTCACATGTGAATAATATCAATACAGTCTATTATACAGCATTATTCACATGTGAATAATATAAATACAGTCTATTATACAGCATTATTCACATGTGAATAATATCAATACAGTCTATTATACAGCATTATTCACAATATAAATACAATCTATTATACAGCATTATTCACATGTGAATAATATAAATACAGTCTATTATACAGCATTATTCACATGTGAATAATATCAATACAGTCTATTATACAGCATTATTCACATGTGAATAATATAAATACAATCTATTATACATCATTATTCACATTTTACACTTGTATAGCGCTTTTCCACCTTCAAGGTACTCAAAGCGCTTTGACACTATTTGCACATTCACACACCGATGGCGGGACAAGCCATGCAAGGTCCTAACCACGACCTATCAGGAGCAAGGGTGAAGTGTCTTGCTCAAGGACACAACGGACGTTACTAGGATGACAGATAGGCCCCTCCCAACTCCAAAGACAAGCTCCTGGGGATAGGCCCCTCCCACCTCCAAAGACATGCACCAGGGGATAGGCCCCTCCCACCTCCAAAGACATGCACCAGGGGATAGGCCCCTCCCACCTCCAAAGACATGCATCTGGAGATAGGCCACTCCCACCTCCAAAGACATGCACCTGGGGATAGGTTGATTGGCAACACTAAATGGTCCCTAGTGTGCGAATGTTGTCTATCTGTGTTGGCCCTGTGACGAGGTGGCGACTTGTCCAGGGTGTACCCCGCCTTCCGCCCGAATGCAGCTGGGATAGGCTCCAGCACCCCCACGACCCCGAGAGGGATAAGCGGTAGAAAATGGATGGGTGGAAGGAATAGTAATGATTAATTATAATTACAAAAAGAAACACCACCAAAGTGGGGAGTCTGGGGACATTCTTTGTGTTTTTTACACTTGAAAAGTGTCCTGTGTCTTAAACATTTATTTATGTTACAACACATTCAAGTGTGAAGTTGCGGGCATTGGACAGAGTTGCACAAAAAAAAAAGCAGGGACTGGATGCATTTGAGTGAATTGGTGCGATTGCGAATTCCTGGAAGGACTGTAAAAAGGAACCAACACGGGACGGGGTATTTCCAACTCACTCACCATGTAACTCATCCGCCTCTCTTCCTCTAAAAACAACTGGTTCTCGATGTTGTCGTAGTCGAGACTCTAAAAAACACAGAAAGCAATATAAGTACATCAATATAAGTTTTAAATGTCTAAAATATCATCAAACAATAAGAGAAGACCATCAATTTGCTATAGGATGCAAAACTCCAAATGATTGTTTTGTTACCTCGTATTTGAGTGACAGCAGCTTCTCATTATGAGGGATTTCTTTGGGACGACCCCGCACAGAATCCTGCAAGGGAAAAGTAAACAAACCCTAAACACAAATCATCACAACACTGACATCAGCAATCACACAAAAGCGGACAGAAAATCTTTAACTCAACTTTTACGTTATGGCATCTTACCGCACTTTAATAAACTCACACACTGACTCGCGCCAGCTAACATGAAAACAAGAGACATTAACATCTTTCCCCATTAAGAAACAATATACCCAATCTAAATTGCACATTGAACCAACAAGCTGTGCTCCTGCTTAGTACAGAGTGATCGTTCTATACTCAGGAATATGAAGAGATGAACAGAGTAGAACGTCCGACACAAATAACAGGTAATAATAATAAATTTAATAATAGACACCTTAACATTTGACAACAAAACAATTATACAACTATTTAATAACGCCACCTTAACATTTGACAACAAAACAATGATATACTTATTTAATAATACCACCTTAACATTTGACAACAAAACAATGACATACTTATTTAATAATACCACCTTAACATTTGACAACAAAACAATTATACACCTATTTAATAATACCACCTTAACATTTGACGACAAAACAATTATTCACCTATTTAATAATACCACCTTAACATTTGACAACCAAACAATTATACACCTATTTAATAATACCACCTTAAGATTTGACAACAAAACAATTATACACCTATTTAATAATACCACCTTAACATTTGACAACAAAACAATGATATACTTATTTAATAATACCACCTTAACATTTGACAACAAAACAATTATTCACCTATTTAATAATACCACCTTAGCATTTGACAACAAAACAATGATACACTTATTTAATAATACCACCTTAACATTTGACAACAAAACAATTACACAAAGCAACTCGTGAAAAATTTCGGCATTATTTTTACCCAATTCTCTTGTTTGAATTGCATATTAAGAGTGTTACCAAAACAGCCTTCTTTTATCTCTGTAATATCGTTGAAATTTGTCCCATTTTGTACACCACTGACACTGAGATCATTATTCATGCGTTCGTTACGTCTCGTCTTGATTACTGTAACATATTATTTTGGAGCTTTGAAAGATTACAGTTGGTACAAAATGCAGCTGCTAGACTTCTGACAAGGACAGGAAAGATGCAATAATAATACTATCCTATCTTGCTGCTTGTATTATACTATAGGTGTTGGCCAGAAATCTGTGTTCTGAGAACTCCAGCTTATTAGTGATTCTCGAACCCCCCCCAAAAAATCTGCGGGCTCTAGAGCGTTTTCTATTTGGGTTGCAGTTCTCTGGAATGCCCTACCAGCAACAGTTACTGGTGCTACCTCAGTATGAGCATTTAAGTCCAACTTGAAATTCATTTTTATACTCTAACCTTTAATTAGCATTTTTAATGCATATTTCTGAAATTTGATTGAATTGTTCTAAACACACGACCAAATGGGGGGTCAGCCAGCTTTATATTGACTGGCTTGTTTCTGTCATTTGAAGACAGAATGGCATCGTACCTCATCCGACATCATCTCCTCTTCCAAATCCACCGTGCTCAGTCTGCCTATTTGGAACACAGCGCCTCCAGCAGATGACTACGAAGCACAGAAATACATGTGTTCAACAATTTGCAGAGCATGACAAAAAAACACAGTGGCATTTTATTAATCATATGATAAAAGCTGTTACACTAGCGAGAAATCAATGATTATTCGTAAAATAATCTGCAGTAATTCAAGTTTAAATGACAAAAGACGCACAAGTAAGAATTTGAATGGGAAATGCAAACTGCAATAAGAGTTGAGTGTTCTTCCACCTTTAGTCAGTGTGATGCTGACAGTAATAGCTCGGGTGGAAGTAAGCCTTATTTTCCAGTCTTTCCACATCAAGTGGAACTTGACTACAGCACAGGGTAAGTAGCAGATGATAAAGCATTTACAATTCATTATCTGAACACAAGAAACAAATATCAGTGTTTCCCACACATTCATTTATTTGTGGCGGCCCGCCACGAAAGAATTAAGGCCACCACAAAAAAAATAAATAAAAAATAAAAAATATTTTTTATTTTTTTATTTTTTATTTTTTGTCCTGTCAAGCTTCTCAGGCAAATCATATAGTTGATGTAGATGCCCATATCGGCTGTTCAGATTTACTTTACAAAAGAGAAGTGTAGGATCAAGATTTTTGGAGCTCTTTGTTCAGTGGATCAGATGTTTGATGAAGCTTTGTGTCTATCTACCACCACTACTGTTTTCTGTTTATTTGTTACTGACTGTGGCAGGACACCTGTTTCACTTTATGTTGCTGGTAAATAATATGGTTGTAGTAGTAGGCTAAAGTTAAATTATTTAGTATGCACTAATTAAAGGGGCTGAGCTTTAAGAGACATTTTAGCTTTTATATTTTTATGAGATATATTTTTTGTAAGAACCACAATTAATAAATATATTTCAGTGAATAACTTAAGTTCAAATCTGTATATAAATATGTACATAAAGTGTTGTAATCATATTGTAAAATGGATGGATGGATGTTTAAAACAAAACTGTTATTATTAATTAGTAAGTATACATTTTTTGAGCCTTTTTAGAGAAAATCATATCATTGTAGTAAATTATGCAAATTACTCGATGATGTCATGGTGACCACGCCCATAGCCACGCCCCCACCGCCACAGGTATCTTGGCAGTTTATGGGAAACACTGAATATTCAATAAAAAGCTGGCTTTAAGTATTAATCGATTAGAAAAAAGCTTTAGACCTATATTACGTAACTTTGATTAATTAAATGAGTGTAAAATTTGATTAAAAATGGATTAAAACTGGACCACAAGGTGTGCCCGGAACTTTAAATACGCAAACAGTTTTTGCAATGGAGCACACATTACAGTGGTGTGCAGTGATCTGTCTTGAGTTTTTTATTTTCTATTTTATTTGATCAATGCACACAGATTAAAAAGGCAATTTCAATTATGATGATGATGATGAGCATTTATTAAATAATGAAGGTTATAGCAAGCAGATTTGTTTCGTACTACTTCGTACTACAGCCCTTTGAGACACTTGTGATTTAGGGCTATATAAATAAACATTGATTGATTGATACTATTTTCCTTTCCCTTTGAATCTATCAAGTGTGTTTTATCCAATTCCTGGAACAAACTACTCTTACAAACTAATCACTTACTAAAATAATCAACAGCACCAGCCCTAATAAGAAGACAAAATTAACTTATAAGGGCTCATTTTAATTTTGATATCTGGTGGGAAACAATGTCCCTAATGTAAATGTGGATCTTATTATGATGGTAAAATTAAGGCTGTAGCTCTCGATCATTTTAGTAATCCTGTAATCTATTAATAACTTTGTTTAATTAATCAAGTAACCGGATAAAATACTTTTTATAACGTAAACATTTTTGGGGGAAATAGTTAAATTAAGTAAAGTTTTTCCTGCTTGCCATTACCTTCATTCTTTTTTGCTGATAAATGCACATCTTCAACATTGAAGTTGTGGGCTTAGCATGTGTGCATGAATACACGTTTATGCTGTTTGCCACCACACAGATCACAGCACCCACACACCACCGCTTTCATGTGCACTCTTTTGCAGCGGCCGTGCGGAAACTACCGTATTTTCCGGACTATAAGGCGCACTTAAAATCCTTTTTTTCCTCTCTCAAAACTCGACTTAAAAGCCTACTGAAATGATTTTTTTTTATTTAAACGGGAATAGCAGATCCATTCTATGTGTCATACTTGATCATTTCGCGATATTGCCATATTTTTGCTGAAAGGATTTAATAGAGAAAATCGACGATAAAGTTCGCAACTTTTGCACGCTGATAAAAAAAGCCTTGCCTGTACCGGAAGTAGCGTGACGTCAGAGGAGGTAATATCCTCACAATTTTCCTTTGTTTACAATGGAGCGAGAGAGATTCGGACCGAGAAAGTGACGATTACCCCATTAATTTGAGCGAGGATGAAAGATTCGTGGATGAGGAACGTTACAGTGAAGGACTTGAGAGGCAGCGATGGACGTATCTTTTTTCGCTCTGACCGTAACTTAGGTACAAGCTGGCTCATTGGATTCCACACTCTCCTTTTTCTATTGTAGATCACAGATTTGTATTTTAAACCACCTGGGATACTATATCCTCTTGAAAATGAGAGTCGAGCACGCGAAATGGACATTTAAAGTGACTTTTATCGCCAAGACAATACATCGGTGACACACTTAGCTACTGAGCTAACGTGATAGCATCATTCTCAAATGCAGATAGAAACAAAAGAAATAAACCCCTGACTGGAAGGATAGAGAGAAGATCAACAATACTATTAAACCATGTACATGTAACTACACGGTTAAAAATTCTCAGCCTGGTAAGGCTTAACAATGCTGTTGCTAACGACGCTAAGGCTAATTTAGCAACTTAGCAACCGGACCTCACAGAACTATGATAAAACATTAGCGCTCCACCTCCGCCAGCCAGCCCTCATCTTCCCATCAACAGCCGTGCTCACCTGCGTTCCAGCGATCAACGGCGCGACGAAGGACTTCTTCTGTGGGTTTGGCGGCAAGCATCGGCTAAGCGTCTGCTATCAGGGTAAGTAGTCCTTGTTGTGTTGCTGTAAGTATTGTACTTAGCCACTAAAACCCCGATCGATCCCACCTACAACGTTCTTCTTTGCAGCCTCCATTGTTCATTAAACAAATTGCAAAAGATTCACCAACACAGATGTCCAGAATACTGTGGAATTTTGTCGAAGAAAACAAAGAGGTTTTTGTATCGGGTCCGATGGGGTCCAACCACATCCGTGGATTTTGTGACGTCACACGCATAAATCATATCTCAACCGGAAGTGTGGCGGGAATTTTAAAATGTCACTTTATAAGTTAACCCGGCCGTATTGGCATGTGTTGCAATGTTAAGATTTCATCATTGATATATAAACTATCAGACTGCGTGGTCGCTAGTAGTGGCTTTCAGTAGGCCTTTAAACTAAACTTAACCTTATAACCCGGTGCGCCTAATGTACGGAATAATTCGGGTTTTGCTTACCGACCACGAAGCAATTTTATTTGGTACATGGTGTAATGTATGATAAGTGTGACCAGTAGATGGCAGTCACACATAAGAGATACATGGAGACTGCACTATGATGGCAATATGACTCAAGTAAACAACACCAACATTTTATATGTTCCATTGAAAATATAGAACATTACACACGGCGCTCAAAAATCTATCAAAATGTTTTAGTAGGACTTTGGTAAGCTATGAAGCCACACCGCTTGATGGATTGTACTGTGCTTCAACGTAGGAGTATTATTATGGTGTGTGTATAAGGTAAGACATATTATCTGCTGTTTTGTTTCGCAATATTATGCAAAAGCAACTTTTATTACCTTCTGGTACCTGCTGTTTTGTATTTGGGATCTGCATAAATCCTGAAAAATTGCCCGTGTCTGCCTTTGTAGTCGATAAGCTTCTTCTTTTTCTCTATCTTCTTGTTATGTGACATTTATCCTTAACTGTTGCCATTTCTAATATAAAGTAGTGTAAAGTTCTTATTTCTATCTGTCAGTGAACTCACCATGAAAGCGCTAAAACATACCGGTGTAGTGAGTTTACATTGTTCACCCAAGGAACTTTACTTATTAGAGGGTTCCTGTCGGACAGTTTTTCACGGGACACATTTCGGGTGTTGTTGTTGCACTAGTGAGCCACGGATGAGGAGATGCTACTCCGTTATTGATTGAAGTAAAGTGTGAATGTCATTAAAACAGTTAGCGCCATCTTTTGACACTTCTTCCACTCCCGTCCTTGCACGCTACACCGCTACAACAAAGATGACGGAGAGAGGACGCTGTCGAAGTGGAGGCACGTAAATAAGACCGCCCACAAAACGGCGCATCCTGAAGGGACTGTCAGAAAGTGACTTGAAGGTGATGTGTAAAACATCATCTATGCAACATTTTGACCAAAGAACCACTTTGTTTTAGTTTTAATCCAATCAGAATTCAGCTAGCTTATGTTGCCATGCTGTAACAAATCTGCCTTCCGAATCAACAATGTGTGAGCACTGTAAGTAAACGGGGACATACAGTTGATAGATAATTGAGATAGCCAATCAGATCACGAGTTGTTGTCAGTAAGGCCTTACCTGGAACGTGACATTTACGCGTCCTGTGATAGGATACGTCATCGGGGCCGTTAGCGGATGAATTAGAGAACACATACAGTTGATAGACAGCTGCGATAGCCAATCAGATCCCAAGTTGTTGACAGTAGCTGTTCTGCTACAACTAAAAGTTGTAAACTCGTGTTGTTAAAGTGCGTCATGCTTGTCATGTAATGAACATTGTAACATGTGTATGTGTCGCCATCATGTGGTCAGGGCAGTTACTACATCTTTGAGAAGTGTGTACTTTGAATCAAACTTTATTGACTGGAAGTTGCATAAGCCAAGCAGAGAAATTCACGGTATGTTTTAATTGCTGATGCGTTTTAATTGATTTTTAAATGCGCCACAAAATAACCCG
Source organism: Entelurus aequoreus (assembly GCF_033978785.1). Classification (NCBI taxonomy): domain Eukaryota; kingdom Metazoa; phylum Chordata; class Actinopteri; order Syngnathiformes; family Syngnathidae; genus Entelurus; species Entelurus aequoreus. The sequence continues at coordinate 3,315,956 of NC_084736.1, forward strand.
TTTTGTACACTATTTAATTTGTTTCAATGCCCAGTAGGGCGGAAATGTGTTCCTGTGTAGTATTTATGCAGCAATGATCATGTGGTGACATCAATGATGGTATTTTGAGAGGTCATCATTGAAGTCGGACATCATTGAAGTCCTAAGTGGGAAACGCACGGCCCGCCACTGCTTAAAATGATTCCCGGGCGCAGCCACTGCTGCTGCTCACTGCTGCTGCTCACTGCTCCCCTCACCTCCTCAGGGGGTGGGACAAGGGGATGGGTCAAACGCAGAGGGTAATTACACCACACGTAGTGTGTGTGTGTGTGTGTGTGTGTGACTATCAGTGGTACTTTAACTTTGTTCGTGCTGAGGAGTAATCGGTTGTTAGCATGTTAGCATGTTAGCTCTCACCTCCCTGGAGTGTCGGCGCGTCTCAGAGCCATTTAGCAGCGGCGTCCTTTCGTCGCCCCGGCTCGACCACGACACTTTCTTCGTGATGTTGGCCATCGTGGCACACCGGCGTCGCCAAAAAGATTGTTGTCTCAGCTCATGAATTGTGACAAATGAGTGCAGTCAAAAGGCATTTTCCCCCGCAGCGCCTCATATGATGATGATGGTCCTTTAACTCGTGACGCTTTAGTAAATAGGTACGGGAAGCGCGCCAGTCCAAATGTGGTCTTTAGCCGCAATGGATGCTGGGTATTGTAGTTTCACTCTTCCATTCACGCTCTTTTATTTTCGGTTCTGCCTGTTCTAAAATGAAATAAAATCTAAAATATGTTCCTTCTTTTGTGAACCTGACATACGTTTTTGCCATATTCATAAATAAAAATATGTATGTATTACAACATTAAAATACAGTAGTGTAGTAGACCTAAGTATTCATTAAGTACCACCATGATGACAACATTAAAATACAGTAGTGTAGTAGACCTAAGTATTCATTAAGTACCACCATAATGACAACATTAAATACAGTAGTGTAGTAGACCTAAGTATTCATTAAGTACCACCATAATGACAACATTAAATACAGTAGTGTAGTAGACCTAAGTATTCATTAAGTACCACCATAATGACAACATTAAATACAGTCGTGTAGTAGACCTAAGTATTCATCAAGTACCACCATAATGACATCATTAAATACAGTAGTGTAGTAGACCTAAGTATTCATTAAGTACCACCATAATGACAACATTAAATACAGTAGTGTAGTAGACCTAAGTATTTATTAAGTACCACCATAATGACATCATTAAATACAGTAGTGTAGTAGACCTAAGTATTCATTAAGTACCACCATAATGATAACATTAAATACAGTAGTGTAGTAGACCTAAGTATTCATTAAGTACCACCATAATGACAACATTAAATACAGTAGTGTAGTAGACCTAAGTATTCATTAAGTACCACCATAATGACAACATTAAATACAGTAGTGTAGTAGACCTAAGTATTCATTAAGTACCACCATAATGACCAACATTAAAATTTAGTAGTATTATGAAGTATGAAATAATAGTGATTAATCATAAATTATTAGTCGCTTACATGATTTAATTAATTTTAAAAAGACAGCGATATTTGAACACAAATTCAGTTGTATTGCCAGAATATCATAATGAAACATTTTAGAAAATGCTGATTAATGAAATTATTTAAATATCTGCAAATCCTAATCATCTTCGAAGGCGCTTTAATAGGCTGCATGCAAGTTCAAAATATAGGAAAAAACAGCCACTCTCCAAGAAACTTAATAAAACTAAAATAAAGAGGTGCACGGCAAAAAGTGTAGTTAAAGAAAAAGCAAGGCCAGCAACGCTCCTGTCCTTCTAATAATTTGAATAAAACTGTGCAGGCGCTACCAAACACAGACCGGTTCCGACAGTGTCTTCGTCAAGTTCTTTCCCATCATGTCACGGGCCGAGCGCACACCAGTGCGCATTCATCTGGGCGCACCTCCAAGAGCGCGCCACTCCGGCTGCAGCAAGCGGCTGCATTCAACCATCAGCAATCAACGCACCTGTCGCTGATGAGAAGCCCTGCCTTCTTACGCCAGCGCAACCTGCTACCCCGTGCCAGAACATAGCTACCTGTTCCTGTACAGTAAGATTAAATTCTACAAGCTACATGCATACTCTTTCTCTGTGTTCCTCCCCATCTGTGTTGATTGGTCTCGTGTCCCCCTTGTCGTCTTCCAGCAGCCTACCTCCGTTCCCGCGTCACGAGCTGTGTCTCGTCTCGTCTCCCCGTGTTCCCCCCTGGTTCTCTCTGGCTACCCCCTTTGGATCTCGACCTCCCGCCCGGACACGGACTTTGGCGCCTCTCTATTGACCCTGACTTCCTGCCTGCTCACGGACCTCCGAGCCAGCCTTGCCCCTCTTTGGACTTCCGCCTCTCGCTCAACACTACTGGCAACACTCAACATTTAATTCCCACACATAGTCGCACACCATACACATATTTGGGTTAGTTCACACTTCATATTATTGTATATTAATAAATATAGACGTCCCTGCTTTCTGTGCCGTCTTCTTCCTCCGTACAAACCGTAACACACCATGTGTGAATGTACATGGTGGGAGGAGTACTGTACTTTTTTCCTCTTTCTGACTCAACCACTCACTTTACTTCTGCTTTCATTTTGACTTTACTTCATGCAGGCACTGTCCTGCAATACTTCTTCCCCATGTAGCGCCTGTCTGTCTGACATATTAACTATTAATGACAAAATACTATAAGACATTCAGTAAGTATCTCGATTATTAATATTTCATTGTCATGATATGATGCCACCCGCGACCCCTATAGGGACAAGCGGTAGAAAATGGATGGACAGGATGGATATTGTTGCGTCAGACCAGTCTACTTCTCAGGGAATTAAAGTCACTGGTCAATCCCAAGTTCTTTCAGATGACATATATGCAGAGTAAGAAGGACCATCAAGACAGAATAGGAATATTATCATGTTTTACTGAAGCTTCAGGAGACCAGCCCACATCAATACAGTCATATCGTCATCTCAGGATGGTCTCACATTCAAATAGGAAGAGACAACTCCTTGAAAACGCCAACAGATAAGATATAAGGCGGTACTCCAACCCCTACATTGCAAGCCTTCAAGGTAACACACAGTTTACTTGTGGACATATTCCTAAAAAAATAGAGTACAAATGGAAAAACACTAGCTGCTCTAAAGATGACTATAAATAAAGAAAGAACTCTTAAACATTCTCCGCAATATGATGCCATATCTTTGGACGCTGACTCAGTAATTGTCACCACAAACTCCGCGTTACGTGTCATTTTTGAAAGTCCAGTGGTTCCCAGTTTTACTTTCATGTTGTCTGTGTGACCAAGCTGCCAGTCTGTCATGTCCATTCCAGTCTGGACACTTCTACAGGACGGTCGAGTTCCTTCTGGGTGAATATGAACGCTATAAAAGACCAATTATGCTTTTTCTTGGCTGTAATGAACAGTTTTTTGCTGCATTGTTGTACAGCCTTCCTGTGTGCTGGGATGGATGAAACAAGACCACTGCTGCCTAGGAGACAATCGTCATCTGAATCCACGGTAAGAAATCAAAACACACAAAAAAAAACAACCACTAACCAACCAACCAAAGCCAGCCAAGAGTAGAATAATGCAGATTTACTTTGGCCACTAATACACCCCCATACCATCACACATGCTGGCTTTTACACTTTGTGCCTAGAACAGTCCGGATGGTTCTTTTCCTCTTTATTCCGGAGGACACAACGTCCACAGTTTCCAAAACCAATTTGAAATGTGGACTCGTCAGACCACAGAACACTTTTCCACTTTGCATCAGTCCATCTTAGATGAGCTCAGGCCCAGCGAAGGGTTTCTGGGTGTTGTTGATAAATGGCTTTGGCTTGGCATAGTAGAGTTTTAACTTGCACTTACAGGCAGGGCCGGCCCGTGGCATAGGCCGTATAGGCAAATGCTAAGGGTGCCGTCCATCAGGGGGCGCCACGCCAGTGCCACAAATGTTGGAGGAAAAAAAAAAGAAAAAAAAAGTTGGTACTATTATTTCTAAATACATAAAATAATCCCACGTTAATTAAAATGCAAAGTAAAGCCTATTTAATAGAAATATTATTTGTTACAACATTACGCCCGACCCCCTCCCCCGGCACGGTGCGCCCCCTCCCTTCCCGCATCATGACTCTTTTTGGACGTCACCACATCAAAAAATCAACACAAGATGTCAAAACGGCCAAAACTGTCAGGTGCCAAGGGAAGAAAAAAAGAGAAGAGGAGGAGAAACGAGAAAAAGACAGAGGTAGCAGGTAGGTAACGTTATCCTACATGAAATTATTTGTCTGTTACAGAATGTGATAGGAACCTGGCTTTTTAGCATTAAGCTAATGTTACATGATTCTGCAATTGCTAATCAATAAATAGCTAGTTCTGTTTTAACGTCGGGTTAACATTGTGGAGGGGGCTAAATTGTTATGGAAAATAATAATGTAACGTTAGGTAATTACAGTACTCCCTGGTGTACAGTAATTTGTAAGTCATTCTAGTTAATGCAATATTAAAAAGCACAATTAGAGAACTCTGTAGGATCCCCTTTTTTTGTAATATAGTTGTTAAAGTCATACTGGTTTGATATCTTGTTCTGTGCAGTGCCGTATTTATATCGTATTTTTAATCTATTTTATGCATCTTGTTGACACGTTTTATTTTGTGTTTATGTATGTAAAAAATATTGTATTTCATATATTCATTTTTTGCATTCATTTATTTATCCATATTTTTTTTTATCTTGTTAACTATTCTGATTGTTAATTTGCTTTCTTTAAGTAAAAAAAATGGTCAAAGACAAAGCTATTCGGTTTCTTGTGAGTATATACATTTATTTCACTGCCGATGTGGGAGGGGGGGCGGGGGGGGGGGGCACCACCTAAAATATTGCCTAGGGCGCCAGATTGGTTAGGGCCGGGCCTGCTTACAGGTGTAGTGACCGACTGTAGTTACTGACAGTGGTTTTCTGAAGTGTTCCTGAGCCCACGTGGTGATATCCTTTACACACTGATGTCGCCTTTTGATTGATACGGAGTGGCCACACCCACGGGCTTTGCAGTGCGGCTGTTGTACTGGCTTGTGCTTTTGTAAAATTCTGTTTAAATGTGTAAGTTATCCATAAAGCTGTCATACATGTAATTAATGTACCGTAATTTCCGGACTATAAGCCGCACCTGACTATAAGCCGCACCAGCTAAATTTAGGGGAAAATACAGATTGCTCCATATATAAGCCGCACCCGACTATAAGCCGCAGGGTTTTGATGTGTAATTAGCGTAGTATATAGGGGTTCCTGCTACCACGGAGGGGATTGTCGGGACAGAGATGACTGTTTGGGAACGCAAAGCGTCCCATTTATTAAATATAAATCTTTCAATCATTCAATCAAACTTTCACATCTTTGACATGGCGAACAGCATTCGTGCAGAGTACAAATAATACAACGGTGCAAAGTAATACAAAGTGCTCGCCTGTACGTTATCAAAATAACCAGCCTACCGGTATATGAAAAGTCAGTCTTTAATCATTGTGTCATCGTCTTCCTCCTGCGTACTAAAACCACCGAAATCCTCTTCGTCGGTGTCGGAGAAGAACAGGCCGTATATAAGCCGCACCCTTGTATAAGCCGCAGGGACCAGAACGAGGGGGAAAAGTAGCGGCTTATAGTCCGGAAATTACGGTAGTTGTGAAAGTACAGTAATAAGGTTGCTTGTGTAACGGGTCTGGACTTGTGATGAGTTTGTGGACAGCGATCACACAACGGACTTCTTTACAGGAGGTTTTATTCTGAAAATTAAGTAAAAATCCCATCAGCTCCTTCTCCGGGACTCCTTGTAGCACTCTTTTTCCTACATCCAACAGGATGTGGCGCGGTCGGGAGCGTGGCCGTGCCAGCAACCTGAGGGTACCTGGTTCGATCCCCACCTTCTACCAACCTAGTCACGTTCCGTCGTGTCCTTGAGCAAGACACTTCACCCTTGCTCCTGATGGGTGGTGGTTAGGGCCTTGCATGGCAGCTCCCGCCATCAGTGTGTGAATGTGTGTGTGAATGGGTGAATGTGGAAATAGTGCCAAAGCGCTTTGAGTACCTTGAAGGTAGAAAAGTGGTATACAAGAACAACCCATTTACCATTTACCATGAAACACTGTCACTCAAACAAAACGATCGTAACTCTCAAAATAGCGGTTAACATAAAACAAAAACACTTGATATCTTAAGGGTGCATAAAAAGTAAACAATATATGGCAAGAGTTACAAAATAAACTGTTTGTTTTTGTTAGAAAACGACGCACAGCCCGACACCATTTTGGACACAACTCACCTCAGCGTTGCAAGCAGCGAAGTGAGGAGGAAGGGGAGGAGCTACAGAAGCTAGAGGAAACTACGGAAGCCTGAGGGTGTGCCATGACAGGAAAGGAGTCAAATAAAATAACAGTTAATCAACAAAAATAAAGAACTCTTGAGATAAAATCCACACAAACACAATACTTCAATAGCAAAAACATTCTGATTAATAAAATGCATTTTTAACTCCGTTACACCTGAATCAAATTGACAATGTCAAAGACTACCTATACATGGCACGCTCTATCAAAAATAGGAAATGGTTCCTTCCACCTGGGTAGCGGCAAAGCTAACTTCGAACAGTTGACTCAGGGGTCACCAACGCGGTGCCCGCGGGCACCAGGTAGCCCGTAAGGACCAGATGAGTAGCCCGCCGGCCTGTTCTAAAAATAGCTCAAATAGCAGCACTTACCAGTGAGCTGCCTCTATTTTTTAAATGTTATTTACTAGCAAGCTGGTCTCGCTTTGCCCGATATTTTTAATTCTAAGAGAGACAAAACTCAAATAGAATTTGAAAAACCAAGAAAATATTTTAAAGACTTGGTCTTCACTTGTTTAAATAAATTCATGAATTTTTTTACTTTGCTTCTTATAACTTTCAGAAAGACAATTTTAGAGAAAAAATACAACCTTAAAAATGATTTTAGGATTTTTAAACACATATACCTTTTTACATCTTAAATTCCTTCCTCTTCTTTCCTGACAATTTAAATCAATGTTCAAGTACATTTATTTTTTTTATTGTAAAGAATAATAAATACATTTTAATTGAATTCTTCATTTTAGCTTCTGTTTTTTCGACGAAGAATATTTGTGAAATATTTCTTCAAACTTATTATGATTAAAATTCAAAAAAAATATTCTGGCAAATCTAGAAAATCTGTAGAATCACATTTAAATCTTATTTCAAATTCTTTTGAATTTCTTTTAAAATTTTTGTTCTGGAAAATCTAGAAGAAATAATGATTTGTCTTTGTTAGAAATATAGCTTGGTCCAATTTGTTATATATTCTAACAAAGTGCAGATCGGATTTTAACCTATTTAAAACATGTCATCAAAATTCTAAAATTAATTTTAATCAGGAAAAATTACTAATGATATTCCACAAATTCTTTTTTTAATTTTTTCCAAAAGATTCGAATTA
>NC_084736.1:3328488-3445988 GCF_033978785.1 Entelurus aequoreus
TTAAAATTCAAAATTCAACCGAAAAAAAGAAGAGAAAAACTAGCTAATTCGAATCTTTTTTGAAAAAAATAAAAAAAATAATTTATGGAACATCATTAGTAATTTTTCCTGATCAAGATTAATTTTAGAATTTTGATGACATGTTTTAAATAGGTTAAAATCCAATCTACACTTTGTTAGAATATATAACAAATTGGACCAAGCTATATTTGTAACAAAGACAAATCATTATTTCTTCTACATTTTCCAGAACAAAATTTTTAAAAGAAATTCAAAAGACTTTGAAATAAGATTTAAATTTGATTCTACAGATTTTCCAGAATAATTTTTTTGAATTTTAATCATAATAAGTTTGAAGAAATATTACACAAATATTCTTCGTCGAAAAAACAGAAGCTAAAAGGAAGAATTAAATTAAAATGTAATTATTATTCTTTACAATAAAAACAATAAATTTACCTGAACATTGATTTAAATTGTCAGGAAAGAAGAGGAAGGAATTTAAAAGGTAAAAAGGTATACGTGTTTAAAAATCCTAAAATAATTTTTAAGGTTGTATTTTTTCTCCAAAATTGTCTTTCTGAAAGTTATAAGAAGCAAAGTAAAACATTAATGAATTTATTTAAACAAGTGAAGACCAAGTCTTTAAAATATTTTCTTGGATTTTCAAATTCTATTTGAGTTTTGTCTCTCTTAGAATTAAAAATGTCAGGCAAAGCGAGACCAGCTTGCTAGTAAATAAATACAATTTAAAAAATAGAGGCAGCTCACTGGTAAGTGCTGCTATTTGAGCTATTTTTAGAACAGGCCAGTGGGCTACTCATCTGGTCCTTACGGGCTACCTGGTGCCCGCGGGCACCGCGTTGGTGACCCCTGATCTAAACGGTATTTGCCATCATGATGTGCAGTGCTGTTTTTAAATGACCGTAAGTCTTGAACTAAACAAAGTATTTCAATGGTTATGTAAATGGTAAATGGGTTATACTTGTATAACACTTTTCTACCTTCAAGGTACTCAAAGCACTTTGACACTATTTCCACATTCACACACACATACACAATGAAGACATCTATAGTTATATTTTGATAAACAATCAAATTAATATTTCAGCACATACAGAATATTGACATTAGGGATGTCTGATAATGGCTTTTTGCCGATATCCGATATTCCGATATTGTCCAACTCTTAATTACCGATATCAACCGATACCGATATATACAGTCGTGGAATTAACACATTATTTTGCCTAATTTGGACAACCAGGTATGGTGAAGATAAGGTCCTTTTAAAAAAATAAATAAAATAAGATAAATAAATTAAAAACATTTTCTGGAATAAAAAAGAAAGTACAACAATATAAAAACAGTTACATAGAAACTAGTAATTAATGAAAATGAGTAAAATTAACTGTTAAAGGTTAGTACTATTAGTGTGCTTACGGACTGTATCCCTTGCAGACTGTATTGATATATATTGATATATAATGTAGGAAGCAGAATATTAATAACAGAAAGAAACAACCCTTTTGTGTGAATGAGTGTAAATGGGGGAGGGAGGTTTTTTGGCTTGGTGCACTAATTGTAAGTGTATCTTGTGTTTTTTATGTTGATTTAATTAAAAAAATAAAAAAAAAATAAAAAAAACGATACCGATGATAAAAAAAACTATACCGATAATTTCCGATATTACATTTTAAAGCATTTATCGGCCGATAATATCGGCAGACCGATATTATCGGACATCTCTAGTTGACATCTATAGTTGTATTTTGATAAACAGTCATAAATGAATCTTTCAGCACATACACAATGTTGACATCTATAGTTATATTTTGATAAACAATCAAATTAATCTTTCAGCACATACACAATGTTGACATTTATAGTTAATTTTTTACAAATTAATCTTTTAGCACATACACAATGTTGACATCTATAGTTATATTTTGATAAACAATCATAAATGAATCTTTAGGCACATACACAATGTTGACATCTATAGTTATATTTTGATTAACATTCAAATGAATATTTCAGCAATACACAACATCTATAGTTATTATTTGGTAAACAATCGTAAATTAATCTTTCAGCACATACACAATGTTGACATCTATAGTTATATTTTAATTAAAAATCTAATGAATATTTCAGCACATACACAATGTTGACATCTATAGTTATATTTTGATAAACAATCATAAATTAATCTTTCGGCACATACACAATGTTGACATCTATAGTTATATTTTGATTAACAATCAAATGAATATTTCAGCACATACACAATGTTGACATCTACAGTTATATTTTGATTAAAAATCAAATTAATATTTCAGCACATACACAATGTTGACATTTATAGTTATATTTTGATTAACAATCAAATTAATATTTCAGCACGTACACAATGTTGACATCTATAGTTATATTTTGATAAACAGTCATAAATGAATATTTCAGCACGTACACAATGTTTACATCTATAGTTATATTTTGATAAAGACGCGACTAGTAAACGGCACGTGCTAAAGCAACAAACATGGCATCTTAGACGCAAAGTTAAATCATGAAATACAACCTTACCTGAGCAAAAACGATACATATTTATCCAGGAGAGTCTTGATACCAATGACCTTGACCCAGTCACACATCAAGAAGTTGTAGACCTCCGTGCTTTTCCATCTGGAGCACAATAGTTCCATATGTCTGGGAACGCGACCAACAGATAATCCTTGATATCAAATCTTTTTTTGATAACGTTTAGGGATAAAATGTCGTTTTTTTTGCTGGTACCTGCTTTTTGAAGGAAGATTCAAGTCTTTTTTTGTACTCCGATAGTTCGCCATCTTAGCTTGGTCGACCACCACTGGTTTTCACTTCCTGGAAGAAGTCCCGTGTGGGAATACCAACAATTCACGTTTGTCCCCCGCAGCTCAGTATCAGCCTGCAGAGACATCTCCCATGTTTTGTCCCCCGCAGCTCAGTATCAGCCTGCAGAGACATCTCGCATGTTTTGTCCCCCGCAGCTCAGTATCAGCCTGCAGAGACATCTCGCATGTTTTGTCCCCCGCAGCTCAGTATCAGCCTGCAGAGACATCTCCCATGTTTTGTCCCCCGCAGCTCAGTATCAGCCTGCAGAGACATCTCGCATGTTTTGTCCCCCGCAGCTCAGTATCAGCCTGCAGAGACATCTCGCATGTTTTGTCCCCCGCAGCTCAGTATCAGCCTGCAGAGACATCTCGCATGTTTTGTCCCCCGCAGCTCAGTATCAGCCTGCAGAGACATCTCCCATGTTTTGTCCCCCGTAGCTCAGTATCAGCCTGCAGAGACATCTCGCATGTTTTGTCCCCCGCAGCTCAGTATCAGCCTGCAGAGACATCTCGCATGTTTTGTCCCCCGCAGCTCAGTATCAGCCTGCAGAGACATCTCCCATGTTTTGTCCCCCGCAGCTCAGTATCAGCCTGCAGAGACATCTCGCATGTTTTGTCCCCCGCAGCTCAGTATCAGCCTGCAGAGACATCTCGCATGTTTTGTCCCCCGCAGCTCAGTATCAGCCTGCAGAGACATCTCGCATGTTTTGTCCCCCGCAGCTCAGTATCAGCCTGCAGAGACATCTCCCATGTTTTGTCCCCCGCAGCTCAGTATCAGCCTGCAGAGACATCTCGCATGTTTTGTCCCCCGCAGCTCAGTATCAGCCTGCAGAGACATCTCGCATGTTTTGTCCCCCGCAGCTCAGTATCAGCCTGCAGAGACATCTCCCATGTTTTGTCCCCCGCAGCTCAGTATCAGCCTGCAGAGACATCTCGCATGTTTTGTCCCCCGCAGCTCAGTATCAGCCTGCAGAGACATCTCGCATGTTTTGTCCCCCGCAGCTCAGTATCAGCCTGCAGAGACATCTCGCATGTTTTGTCCCCCGCAGCTCAGTATCAGCCTGCAGAGACATCTCGCATGTTTTGTCCCCCGCAGCTCAGTATCAGCCTGCAGAGACATCTCCCATGTTTTGTCCCCCGCAGCTCAGTATCAGCCTGCAGAGACATCTCGCATGTTTTGTCCCCCGCAGCTCAGTATCAGCCTGCAGAGACATCTCCCATGTTTTGTCCCCCGCAGCTCAGTATCAGCCTGCAGAGACATCTCGCATGTTTTGTCCCCCGCAGCTCAGTATCAGCCTGCAGAGACATCTCGCATGTTTTGTCCCCCGCAGCTCAGTATCAGCCTGCAGAGACATCTCGCATGTTTTGTCCCCCGCAGCTCAGTATCAGCCTGCAGAGACATCTCCCATGTTTTGTCCCCCGCAGCTCAGTATCAGCCTGCAGAGACATCTCGCATGTTTTGTCCCCCGCAGCTCAGTATCAGCCTGCAGAGACATCTCGCATGTTTTGTCCCCCGCAGCTCAGTATCAGCCTGCAGAGACATCTCGCATGTTTTGTCCCCCGCAGCTCAGTATCAGCCTGCAGAGACATCTCGCATGTTTTGTCCCCCGCAGCTCAGTATCAGCCTGCAGAGACATCTCGCATGTTTTGTCCCCCGCAGCTCAGTATCAGCCTGCAGAGACATCTCCCATGTTTTGTCCCCCGTAGCTCAGTATCAGCCTGCAGAGACATCTCGCATGTTTTGTCCCCCGCAGCTCAGTATCAGCCTGCAGAGACATCTCGCATGTTTTGTCCCCCGCAGCTCAGTATCAGCCTGCAGAGACATCTCCCATGTTTTGTCCCCCGCAGCTCAGTATCAGCCTGCAGAGACATCTCGCATGTTTTGTCCCCCGCAGCTCAGTATCAGCCTGCAGAGACATCTCGCATGTTTTGTCCCCCGCAGCTCAGTATCAGCCTGCAGAGACATCTCGCATGTTTTGTCCCCCGCAGCTCAGTATCAGCCTGCAGAGACATCTCCCATGTTTTGTCCCCCGCAGCTCAGTATCAGCCTGCAGAGACATCTCGCATGTTTTGTCCCCCGCAGCTCAGTATCAGCCTGCAGAGACATCTCGCATGTTTTGTCCCCCGCAGCTCAGTATCAGCCTGCAGAGACATCTCCCATGTTTTGTCCCCCGCAGCTCAGTATCAGCCTGCAGAGACATCTCGCATGTTTTGTCCCCCGCAGCTCAGTATCAGCCTGCAGAGACATCTCGCATGTTTTGTCCCCCGCAGCTCAGTATCAGCCTGCAGAGACATCTCGCATGTTTTGTCCCCCGCAGCTCAGTATCAGCCTGCAGAGACATCTCGCATGTTTTGTCCCCCGCAGCTCAGTATCAGCCTGCAGAGACATCTCCCATGTTTTGTCCCCCGCAGCTCAGTATCAGCCTGCAGAGACATCTCGCATGTTTTGTCCCCCGCAGCTCAGTATCAGCCTGCAGAGACATCTCCCATGTTTTGTCCCCCGCAGCTCAGTATCAGCCTGCAGAGACATCTCGCATGTTTTGTCCCCCGCAGCTCAGTATCAGCCTGCAGAGACATCTCGCATGTTTTGTCCCCCGCAGCTCAGTATCAGCCTGCAGAGACATCTCGCATGTTTTGTCCCCCGCAGCTCAGTATCAGCCTGCAGAGACATCTCCCATGTTTTGTCCCCCGCAGCTCAGTATCAGCCTGCAGAGACATCTCGCATGTTTTGTCCCCCGCAGCTCAGTATCAGCCTGCAGAGACATCTCGCATGTTTTGTCCCCCGCAGCTCAGTATCAGCCTGCAGAGACATCTCGCATGTTTTGTCCCCCGCAGCTCAGTATCAGCCTGCAGAGACATCTCGCATGTTTTGTCCCCCGCAGCTCAGTATCAGCCTGCAGAGACATCTCCCATGTTTTGTCCCCCGCAGCTCAGTATCAGCCTGCAGAGACATCTCGCATGTTTTGTCCCCCGCAGCTCAGTATCAGCCTGCAGAGACATCTCCCATGTTTTGTCCCCCGCAGCTCAGTATCAGCCTGCAGAGACATCTCGCATGTTTTGTCCCCCGCAGCTCAGTATCAGCCTGCAGAGACATCTCGCATGTTTTGTCCCCCGCAGCTCAGTATCAGCCTGCAGAGACATCTCGCATGGTCCCAGCTGGCCAAGCCCGTCTACTACTGGCCAATCATCATCTCCGTGGTGATGCGTTTGCTGCAGCAGCTCACCGGCATCAGTCCCATTCTGGTCTACTTGCAGCCCATCTTTGCTCAGAGCAACGTCTCGCTGGATCCTGGGTACGAAATGCTGGTACGCACCTTTAAGGATCATCTGTGAGAGTATTTCAAAGCATCTGCGTCTCTCAGGTTTGACGCTGTAATCGTGGGCTTGGTTCGCCTCCTTTCCGTTACCGTGGCGGCGGTTTTGATGGACAAGGCCGGGCGTAAAGTTCTCCTGTACACCTCAAGCTTCCTGATGTTCTTGTCCAGCCTGACCCTCACCATGATTTCCTTCAACGCGCCTCACCTACCTGACCCCGGACCCTCCAACCTCTCTCTGAGTGCTTTACACACCACAGCTGCAGGCCCCATTCCACTTATCAGCGTTATGGTATTCATTTTTGGTGAGTCATAAAAGCTGGCTGAAATCATTCACATCAATGAAAAAATTCTAAATTTTAAAAAACAAAGTAAAAAAAGAAATCACCAGACTAAATAGTCCAAATATAACGAGAGTAAAGTTGTAAAGTTCAGTCGTCACCCGCTTCAAATCTCGCAGCTTCACCCCATTGCAGGTTTTTCTTTCAATTTAAAGCATATACATGTTTTTTTTATTCATTTATTACTGTAACAAACAAAGTTAGTTATAAAATGTAACTATTATATCCAAATGATTATTGTGTGAAGGCTGCAAACATTCACACGTTTTCTACATCAAAATTCATCTATTTATTCTTCTTCTTCAGATTTTGGCGCCCTCTACCTTCCACATTTTTCACCCCATTCAAAGCGTTCCAACTTCAAACTGTTCAGCCTATCCAGGAATCGCAGGATTTCCCTTGAAAAATTCCAAAAATTCCCAGATTTCCCAGAATTCCCGGTTCTCCGGGACATTTTTCCCATTCGAAATGAATTGGCCATTTTTCAAACTTCCACCATTTGCACATTTTTCAACCTATTCAAACCATTCAACACATTTCACCATCCTGGAAATTCAAACTACCCTTTTTCCAAGTTCAAAAAAATTCCAGTTATCCTGAAATTCCAGGAATTCCGTAATACCATTTCTCAATTCAACATGTCAACATTTCTTGACCGATTTAAACAATTATAATACCAACCAATTCAGCTCATTCAGGACATTCATGCTCTTAATCTTTTTTTTAAAAAAAAGCCCGCTTTTCCCAAAATTCCCAAATTTCCAGGAAATTCTCATTGAAATGAATGGGACATTTTTCCAAATTGCACAATTCCCACATTTTTTCAACCGATTCAAAGCGTTCCAACTTCAAACTGTTCAGCCTATTCAGGAATCTTAGGATTTCCCTTGACAAATTCCAAAAATTCCCAGATTTCCCAGGTTTCCCAGAATTCCCGGTTCTCCGGGACATTTTTCCCATTTCCATTCCACCAGCCTGGAACTACCATTTTTCCAAGTTAAAAAAAATTCCAGGATTTTCCAGAATTCCTGGTTTTCCAGAGCCCTATTTCCACCCTTTTTTCTGGCGACTACTTCTTCCACATTTTTCAATTATTCCACCATTAAATCATTCCTCTTAATTAGGACAAAAAAACAAAGTTGTTTTTCGAACTGGAAAAATTCCCAGTTATC
Organism: Entelurus aequoreus; assembly: GCF_033978785.1. Lineage (NCBI taxonomy): Eukaryota > Metazoa > Chordata > Actinopteri > Syngnathiformes > Syngnathidae > Entelurus > Entelurus aequoreus. The sequence continues at coordinate 3,336,192 of NC_084736.1, forward strand.
CTGAAATTCCAGGAATTCCGTAATACCATCTCTCAATTCAACATGTTACTACGTCAACATTTCTTGACCGATTTAAACAATTGTAATACCAACCAATTCAGCTCATTCAGGACATTCATGCTCTTAATCTTTTTCCAAAAAAAGCCCGCTTTTCCCAAAATTCCCAAATTTCCAGGAAATTACCATTAAAATGAATGGGACATTTTTCCAAGTTAAACAATTCCCACATTTTTTCAACCAATTCAAAGCGTTCCAACTTCAAACTGTTCAGCCTATTCAGGAATCACAGGATTTCCCTTGACAAATCCCAAAAATTCCCAGATTTCCCAGAATTCCCGGTTCTCCGGGACATTTTTCCCATTCAAAATGAATTGGCCATTTTTCAAACTTCCACCATTTGCACATTTGTCAACCTATTCAAACCATTCAACACATTCCACCTTCCTGGAACTACACTTTTTCCAAGTTCAAAAAAATTCCAGGATTTTCCAGAATTCCTGGTTGTCCAAAGCCCTATTTCCACCCTTTTTTCTGGCGACTACTCCTTCCACATTTTTCAACCGTTCCACTATTAAATCATTCCTCTTAATTAGGACAAAAGAAACTAAGTTGTTTTTTGAACTGGAAAAATTCCCAGTTATCCCGAAATTCCAGGAATTCCGTATTACCATTTCTCAATTCAACATGTTACTACGTCAACATTTCTTGACCGATTTAAACAATTCTAATAACAACCAATTCAGCTCATTCAGGACATTCATGCTCTTAATCTTTTTCCAAAAAAAGCCCGCTTTTCCCAAAATTCCCAAATTTCCAGGAAATTCCCATTGAAATGAATGGGACATTTTTCCAAGTTGCACAATTCCCACATTTTTTCAACCAATTCAAAGCGTTCCAACTTCAAACTGTTCATCCTATTCAGGAACCGTAGGATTTCCCTTGACAAATTCCAAAAATTCCCAGATTTCCCAGAATTCCCGGTTCTCCGGGACATTTTTCCCATTCAAAATGAATTGGCCATTTTTCAAACTTCCACCATTTCCACATTTTTCAACCTATTCAAACCATTCCACCAGCCTGGAACTACCATTTTTCCAAGTTCCAAAAAATTCCAGGATTTTTTCAGAATTCCTGGTTTTCCAAAGCCCTATTTCCACCCTTTTTTCTGGCGACTACTTCTTCCACATTTTCAATTATTCCACCATTAAATCATTCCTCTTAATTAGGACAAAAAAACAAAGTTGTTTTTCGAACTGGAAAAATTCCCAGTTATCCTGAAATTCCAGGAATTCCGTAATACCATCTCTCAATTCAACATGTTACTACGTCAACATTTCTTGACCGATTTAAACAATTCTAATACCAACCAATTCAGCTCATTCAGGACATTCATGCTCTTAATCTTTTTCCAAAAAAAGCCCGCTTTTCCCAAAATTCCCAAATTTCCAGGAAATTACCATTGAAATGAATGGGACATTTTTCCAAGTTGCACAATTCCCACATTTTTTCAACCAATTCAAAGCGTTCCAACTTCAAACTGTTCAGCCTATTCAGGAATCACAGGATTTCCCTTGACAAATTCCAAAAATTCCCAGATTTCCCAGAATTCCCGGTTCTCCGGGACATTTTTCCCATTCAAAATGAATTGGCCATTTTTCAAACTTCCACCATTTCCGCATTTTTCAACCTATTCAAACCATTCCACCATCCTGTAACTACAATTTTTCCAAGTTCAAAAAAATTCCAGGATTTTCTAGAATTCCTGGTTTTCCAGAGCCCTATTTCCACCCTTTTTTCTGGCGACTACTTCTTCCACATTTTTCAATTATTCCACCATTAAATCATTCCTCTTAATTAGGACAAAAAAACAAAGTTGTTTTTCGAACTGGAAACAATCCCAGTTATCCTGAAATTCCAGGAATTCCGTAATACCATCTCTCAATTCAACATGTTACTACGTCAACATTTCTTGACCGATTTAAACAATTCTAATAACAACCAATTCAGCTCATTCAGGACATTCATGCTCTTAATCTTTTTCCAAAAAAAGCCCGCTTTTCCCAAAATTCCCAAATTTCCAGGAAATTACCATTAAAATGAATGGGACATTTTTCCAAGTTAAACAATTCCCACATTTTTTCAACCAATTCAAAGCGTTCCAACTTCAAACTGTTCAGCCTATTCAGGAATCACAGGATTTCCCTTGACAAATCCCAAAAATTCCCAGATTTCCCAGAATTCCCGGTTCTCCGGGACATTTTTCCCATTCAAAATGAATTGGCCATTTTTCAAACTTCCACCATTTGCACATTTGTCAACCTATTCAAACCATTCAACACATTCCACCTTCCTGGAACTACACTTTTTCCAAGTTCAAAAAAATTCCAGGATTTTCCAGAATTCCTGGTTGTCCAAAGCCCTATTTTCACCCTGTTTTCTGGCGACTACTCCTTCCACATTTTTCAACCATTCCACTGTTAAATAATTTCTCTTAATTAGGACAAAAAAACAAAGTGGTTTTTTGAACTGGAAAAATTCCCAGTTATCCTGAAATTCCAGGAATTCCATATTACCATTTCTCAATTCAACGTGTTACTACGTCAACATTTCTTGACTGATTTAAACAATTCTAATACCAACCAATTCAGCTCATTCAGGACATTCATCCTCATAATTTTTTTCAAAAAAAGCCCACTATTCCCAAATTTCCAGGAAATTCCCATTGAAATGAATGGGACATTTTTCCAAGTTGCACAATTCCCAAATTTCTTCAACCGATTCAAAGCGTTCCAACTTCAAACTGTTCAGCCTATTCAGGAATCGTAGGATTTCCCTTGACAAATTCCAAAAATTCCCAGATTTCCCGGTTCTCTGGGACGTTTTTCCCATTCAAAATGAATTGGCCATTTTTCAAACTTCCACCATTTCCACATTTTTCAACCTATTCAAACCATTCCACACATTCCACCTTCCTGGAACTACACTTTTTCCAAGTTCAAAAAAATTCCAGGATGTTCCAGAATTCCTGGTTTTCCAAAGCCCTTTTAATCGACGTTGTTCTATACCAAATCCTTTCAGCAAAAATATGGCAATATCGCAAAATGATCAAGTATGACACATAGAATGGATCTGCTATCCCCGTTTAAATAAAAAAAATCATTTCAGTAGGCCTTTAAAAGAAATGATGAGATTGAAGTTGTGTGGCCAAAAGAAAGAAGTACAATATAGAGTGACAGTGAAAGAAATGATCTTAAAAAGGAATGAAAATGTGGTAACTTTATGAGTTACAACAAGAAAAAGACTTAGTAAAATGAATGGTAATAATAAGTAATGAACAATAAATTATAGTGAATAATATACATAATGATTTACTTGATAGTATTATGCTGCATATTATACATTGTAAGAAAAAGTCATAATAAAATCCTATTATATTTTTACAAAAACACATTTTTAAAATTCTGAGAATATTGTCAAACATTGTTAGAAAAAAAGTGGAAATAGTGTGTATCTTTAATACATGCAAAAACATTTAATTTGATGTGTTGTATACTAAATGTTTCATTGTCTTTGTCTCCTAGGATACGCCATGGGTTGGGGGCCCATCACCTGGCTGCTGATGTCAGAGGTGTTACCTCTCGTGGTCAGGGGCGTGGCCTCGGGCCTGTGCGTGGCGGTCAGCTGGTTGACGGCCTTTGCCCTCACCGAGGCCTTCACACACCTGGTGGACAGGTACGGCCTGTACGTGCCATACCTTTTCTTCACCGTGGTGTGCGTCCTGTGCCTGCTCTTCACCGCCGTCTGCGTCCCGGAGACTCGCGGCCGCTCACTGGAGGAAATAGAGAACTATTTCAGGACACGGAGGTTTACTATTGAGTGTGAATAATCCAATGGGGGGCAACATCCGTTTCCTACCGCTTGTCCCTCTCGGGGACAAGAAGAATAAATATGCAACTGCGTGTCCGTGTGTCGGTCCTGTGATTGACAGCTGATCTGTCCAAGGTGTCAGCTGTCCCTGTGGCCATCAACAGCTTGAATTGAAATGTACGACTCCATAATGCAAATATGATTCATACGTGGGGATGATGTTTGATAAGAAATTATCGAATCCTCTTATCGAACCGATTCCTTATCGATTCTCTTATCGAATCCAGATAGGTTGTTGTAAATGGAAAAAAACACAATATTTGGTTTAACAAAAGCTCACTTTTATTTTATAAGAAAAATTAAAAATTAAATAAATAAATAAATATTGACTGTTACCCCCCTAAAAAAAAAAAAAAATATTGAATGTTGTTACCCAAAGTATATTAAGTGGGATTTTTCAGAAAAACAAATATATACAGTAACACAAAAACAACCTGTCTCTGTGATCACTATAGGTGTATAAATAATAATATAGTGTGAAATAAAATCAGTCCCTTGGGCACAAAACTGAAAATAATACAGCTCTCCAAAAAGTGCACTTCTACTGCTATTGGAACATACCAACTACACACACTATGACACTAAGAACACCACAGTCATCAATCAACAATTCTTCTTCCAAAAAATTATTTCGATGGTGGAAATACACGACTGGCAGCCATTTTAAGTCCTCAAAACATCAGTGCACAAAAATCGTTTTTCAATAAACATCTTAGTACCAAATGTAACCACTTTCCACCTTATATTGAGTTACATAAACAAGTTAAACAGTTTACTTACAGACTTATCTTGTCCAAGGCTTGTAAGAGCTAACACAACTTTTCTACTTCTCAATTGTCTCATGAACTGAACTGACGTCGCCAACCCGGAAGTGCCCAAACTGATGACGCGTAGTATTTTCATATCGCCACAAGGTGTCAGTAAGAGTCTACAATCAAATGGGCATAACATTGCCGTCCCACAGGAAATGCCCCTGTGGGACGGCAATGGAAAGAACCAACTCGATAACGGGAACCGGTTCTCAAAAAGGGATTTGAGTCCATGGAATCGGTTCTTTTCTTATCGAACAACCGGGAGAACCAGTTTCGAACATCATCCCTATTCATACGTGTGGAAAATATTTTGAAAAGATGCACACTCGGTCTCAAACCATGTTCAATGGAATTCAGTGTACTGGACATTAAAAAAAAAAAAACCTGATAGAAATGGGTTATTAGAAGTAAAATACATGAATGTTGAAATGTGCAAACTTAACTGCAAAGAAATTGGCTGAAAATGTTAGCATGCTATTGTGAGCATGGAACATTAGCATTAGTGGCCTGCAAAATGTGTAAAAAAAATAAAAGTTAGCATCTTAACAGTTAGCATGTGTCAAGAACCAAGTTATATGACTCTGAGGTGTACGCCTGCAAAATTAGCAAAACAAAGTTAGCATCTTAACAGTTAGCATGTGTCAAGAACCACGTTATATGACTCTGAGGTGTACGCCTGCAAAATTTGCACACAAAAAAGTTAGCATCTTAACAGTTAGCATGTGTCAAGAACCAAGTTATATGACTCTGAGGTGTACGCCTGCAAAATTTGCACACAAAAAAGTTAGCATCTTAACAGTTAGCATGTGCCAAGAACCAAGTTATATGACTCTGAGGTGTACACCTGCAAAATTTGCAAAAAAATAAAAGTTAGCATCTTAACAGTTAGCATGTGTCAAGAACCAAGTTATATGACTCTGAGGTGTACGCCTGCAAAATTTGCAAAAAAAAAAGTTAGCATCTTAACAGTTAGCATGTGTCAAGAACCACGTTATATGACTCTGAGGTGTACGCCTGCAAAATTTGCACACAAAAAAGTTAGCATCTTAACAGTTAGCATGTGCCAAGAACCAAGTTATAGGACTCTGAGGTGTACGCCTGCAAAATTAGCAAAACAAAGTTAGCATCTTAACAGTTAGCATGTGTCAAGAACCACGTTATATGACTCTGAGGTGTACGCCTGCAAAATTTGCAAAAAAATAAAAGTTAGCATCCCAACAGTTAGCATGTGTCAAGAACCACGTTATATGACTGAGGTGTACGCCTGCAAAATTTGCAAAAAAATAAAAGTTAGCATCTTAACAGTTAGCATGTGTCAAGAACCAAGTTATATGACTGAGGTGTACGCCTGCAAAATTTGCAAAAAAAAAGTTAGCATATTAACAGTTAGCATGTGTCAAGAACCAAGTTATATGACTCTGAGGTGTACGCCTGCAAGATTTGCAAAAAATAAGTTAGCATCTTAACAGTTAGCATGTGTCAAGAACCACGTTATATGACTCTGAGGTGTACGCCTGCAAAATTTCCAAAAAAAAAGTTAGCATCTTAACAGTTAGCATGTGTCAAGAACCAAGTTATATGACTGAGGTGTACGCCTGCAAAATTTGCAAAAAAAAAGTTAGCATCTTAACAGTTAGCATGTGCCAAGAACCAAGTTATATGACTCTGAGGTGTACACCTGCAAAATTAGCAAAACAAAGTTAGCATCTTAACAGTTAGCATGTGTCAAGAACCACGTTATATGACTCTGAGGTGTACGCCTGCAAAATTTGCACACAAAAAAGTTAGCATCTTAACAGTTAGCATGTGCCAAGAACCAAGTTATATGACTCTGAGGTGTACGCCTGCAAAATTAGCAAAACAAAGTTAGCATCTTAACAGTTAGCATGTGTCAAGAACCACGTTATATGACTCTGAGGTGTACGCCTGCAAAATTTGCACACAAAAAAGTTAGCATCTTAACAGTTAGTATGTGCCAAGAACCACGTTATATGACTCTGAGGTGTACGCCTGCAAAATTTGCAAAAAAATAAAAGTTAGCATCTTAACAGTTAGCATGTGTCAAGAACCACGTTATATGACTCTGAGGTGTACGCCTGCAAAATTTGCAAAAAAAAGTTAGCATCTTAACAGTTAGCATGTGTCAAGAACCACGTTATATGACTGAGGTGTACGCCTGCAAAATTTGCAAAAAAAAGATAGCATCTTAACAGTTAGCATGTGTCAAGAACCAAGTTATATGACTCTGAGGTGTACGCCTGCAAAATTTGCAAAAAAAAGTTAGCACCTTAACAGTTAGCAAGTGTCAAGAACCACGTTATATGACTCTGAGGTGTACACCTGCAAAAATTAGCAAAACAAAGTTAGCATCTTAACAGTTAGCATGTGTCAAGAACCACGTTATATGACTCTGAGGTGTACGCCTGCAAAATTTGCACACAAAAAAGTTAGCATCTTAACAGTTAGCATGTGCCAAGAACCAAGTTATATGACTCTGAAGTGTACGCCTGCAAAATTAGCCAAACAAAGTTAGCATCTTAACAGTTAGCATGTGTCAAGAACCACGTTATATGACTCCGAGGTGTACGCCTGCAAAATTTGCACACAAAAAAGTTAGCATCTTAACAGTTAGCATGTGCCAAGAACCACGTTATATGACTCTGAGGTGTACGCCTGCAAAATTTGCACACAAAAAAGTTAGCATCTTAACAGTTAGCATGTGCCAAGAACCAAGTTATATGACTCTGAGGTGTACGCCTGCAAAATTAGCAAAACAAAGTTAGCATCTTAACAGTTAGCATGTGTCAAGAACCACGTTATATGACTCTGAGGTGTACGCCTGCAAAATTTGCACACAAAAAAGTTAGCATCTTAACAGTTAGCATGTGTCAAGAACCAAGTTATATGACTCTGAGGTGTACGCCTGCAAAATTTGCACACAAAAAAGTTAGCATCTTAACAGTTAGCATGTGCCAAGAACCAAGTTATATGACTCTGAGGTGTACACCTGCAAAATTTGCAAAAAAATAAAAGTTAGCATCTTAACAGTTAGCATGTGTCAAGAACCAAGTTATATGACTCTGAGGTGTACGCCTGCAAAATTTGCAAAAAAAAAAGTTAGCATCTTAACAGTTAGCATGTGTCAAGAACCACGTTATATGACTCTGAGGTGTACGCCTGCAAAATTTGCACACAAAAAAGTTAGCATCTTAACAGTTAGCATGTGCCAAGAACCAAGTTATAGGACTCTGAGGTGTACGCCTGCAAAATTAGCAAAACAAAGTTAGCATCTTAACAGTTAGCATGTGTCAAGAACCACGTTATATGACTCTGAGGTGTACGCCTGCAAAATTTGCAAAAAAATAAAAGTTAGCATCCCAACAGTTAGCATGTGTCAAGAACCACGTTATATGACTGAGGTGTACGCCTGCAAAATTTGCAAAAAAATAAAAGTTAGCATCTTAACAGTTAGCATGTGTCAAGAACCAAGTTATATGACTGAGGTGTACGCCTGCAAAATTTGCAAAAAAAAAGTTAGCATATTAACAGTTAGCATGTGTCAAGAACCAAGTTATATGACTCTGAGGTGTACGCCTGCAAGATTTGCAAAAAATAAGTTAGCATCTTAACAGTTAGCATGTGTCAAGAACCACGTTATATGACTCTGAGGTGTACGCCTGCAAAATTTCCAAAAAAAAAGTTAGCATCTTAACAGTTAGCATGTGTCAAGAACCAAGTTATATGACTGAGGTGTACGCCTGCAAAATTTGCAAAAAAAAAGTTAGCATCTTAACAGTTAGCATGTGCCAAGAACCAAGTTATATGACTCTGAGGTGTACACCTGCAAAATTAGCAAAACAAAGTTAGCATCTTAACAGTTAGCATGTGTCAAGAACCACGTTATATGACTCTGAGGTGTACGCCTGCAAAATTTGCACACAAAAAAGTTAGCATCTTAACAGTTAGCATGTGCCAAGAACCAAGTTATATGACTCTGAGGTGTACGCCTGCAAAATTAGCAAAACAAAGTTAGCATCTTAACAGTTAGCATGTGTCAAGAACCACGTTATATGACTCTGAGGTGTACGCCTGCAAAATTTGCACACAAAAAAGTTAGCATCTTAACAGTTAGTATGTGCCAAGAACCACGTTATATGACTCTGAGGTGTACGCCTGCAAAATTTGCAAAAAAATAAAAGTTAGCATCTTAACAGTTAGCATGTGTCAAGAACCACGTTATATGACTCTGAGGTGTACGCCTGCAAAATTTGCAAAAAAAAGTTAGCATCTTAACAGTTAGCATGTGTCAAGAACCACGTTATATGACTGAGGTGTACGCCTGCAAAATTTGCAAAAAAAAAGATAGCATCTTAACAGTTAGCATGTGTCAAGAACCAAGTTATATGACTCTGAGGTGTACGCCTGCAAAATTTGCAAAAAAAAGTTAGCACCTTAACAGTTAGCAAGTGTCAAGAACCACGTTATATGACTCTGAGGTGTACACCTGCAAAAATTAGCAAAACAAAGTTAGCATCTTAACAGTTAGCATGTGTCAAGAACCACGTTATATGACTCTGAGGTGTACGCCTGCAAAATTTGCACACAAAAAAGTTAGCATCTTAACAGTTAGCATGTGCCAAGAACCAAGTTATATGACTCTGAAGTGTACGCCTGCAAAATTAGCCAAACAAAGTTAGCATCTTAACAGTTAGCATGTGTCAAGAACCACGTTATATGACTCTGAGGTGTACGCCTGCAAAATTTGCACACAAAAAAGTTAGCATCTTAACAGTTAGCATGTGTCAAGAACCACGTTATATGACTCTGAGGTGTACGCCTGCAAAATTTGCAAAAAAAAGTTAGCATCTTAACAGTTAGCATGTGTCAAGAACCAAGTTATATGACTCAGGTGTACGCCTGCAAAATTTGCACAAAAAAAAGTTAGCATCTTAACAGTTAGCATGTGTCAAGAACCAAGTTATATGACTCTGAGGTATACGCCTGCAAAATTTGCACCAAAAAAAAGTTAGCATCTTAACAGTTAGCATGTGTCAAGAACCACGTTATATGACTCTGAGGTGTACGCCTGCAAAATTTGCACACAAAAAAGTTAGCATCTTAACAGTTAGCATGTGCCAAGAACCAAGTTATATGACTCTGAGGTGTACGCCTGCAAAATTAGCAAAACAAAGTTAGCATCTTAACAGTTAGCATGTGTCAAGAACCACGTTATATGACTCTGAGGTGTACGCCTGCAAAATTTGCACACAAAAAAGTTAGCATCTTAACAGTTAGTATGTGCCAAGAACCACGTTATATGACTCTGAGGTGTACGCCTGCAAAATTTGCAAAAAAATAAAAGTTAGCATCTTAACAGTTAGCATGTGTCAAGAACCACGTTATATGACTCTGAGGTGTACGCCTGCAAAATTTGCAAAAAAAAGTTAGCATCTTAACAGTTAGCATGTGTCAAGAACCACGTTATATGACTGAGGTGTACGCCTGCAAAATTTGCAAAAAAAAAGATAGCATCTTAACAGTTAGCATGTGTCAAGAACCAAGTTATATGACTCTGAGGTGTACGCCTGCAAAATTTGCAAAAAAAAGTTAGCACCTTAACAGTTAGCAAGTGTCAAGAACCACGTTATATGACTCTGAGGTGTACACCTGCAAAAATTAGCAAAACAAAGTTAGCATCTTAACAGTTAGCATGTGTCAAGAACCACGTTATATGACTCTGAGGTGTACGCCTGCAAAATTTGCACACAAAAAAGTTAGCATCTTAACAGTTAGCATGTGCCAAGAACCAAGTTATATGACTCTGAAGTGTACGCCTGCAAAATTAGCCAAACAAAGTTAGCATCTTAACAGTTAGCATGTGTCAAGAACCACGTTATATGACTCTGAGGTGTACGCCTGCAAAATTTGCACACAAAAAAGTTAGCATCTTAACAGTTAGCATGTGCCAAGAACCAAGTTATATGACTCTGAGGTGTACACCTGCAAAATTTGCAAAAAAATAAAAGTTAGCATCTTAACAGTTAGCATGTGTCAAGAACCAAGTTATATGACTCTGAGGTGTACGCCTGCAAAATTTGCAAAAAAAAGTTAGCATCTTAACAGTTAGCATGTGTCAAGAACCACGTTATATGACTGAGGTGTACGCCTGCAAAATTTGCAAAAAAAAAGTTAGCATCTTAACAGTTAGCATGTGTCAAGAACCAAGTTATATGACTCAGGTGTACGCCTGCAAAATTTGCACAAAAAAAAGTTAGCATCTTAACAGTTAGCATGTGTCAAGAACCAAGTTATATGACTCTGAGGTGTACGCCTGCAAAATTTGCAAAAAAAAGTTAGCATCTTAACAGTTAGCATGTGTCAAGAACCAAGTTATATGACTCAGGTGTACGCCTGCAAAATTTGCACAAAAAAAAGTTAGCATCTTAACAGTTAGCATGTGTCAAGAACCAAGTTATATGACTCTGAGGTATACGCCTGCAAAATTTGCACCAAAAAAAAGTTAGCATCTTAACAGTTAGCATGTGTCAAGAACCACGTTATATGACTCTGAGGTATACGCCTGCAAAATTTGCACCAAAAAAAAGTTAGCATCTTAAGAGTTAGCATGTGTCAAGAACCACGTTATATGACTCTGAGGTGTACGCCTGCAAAATTTGCACCAAAAAAAAGTTAGCATCTTAAGAGTTAGCATGTGTCAAGAACCACGTTATATGACTCTGAGGTGTACGCCTGCAAAATTTGCACACAAAAAAGTTAGCATCTTAACAGTTAGCATGTGCCAAGAACCACGTTATATGACTCTGAGGTGTACGCCTGCAAAATTTGCACACAAAAAAGTTAGCATCTTAACAGTTAGTATGTGCCAAGAACCACGTTATATGACTCTGAGGTGTACGCCTGCAAAATTTGCAAAAAAATAAAAGTTAGCATCTTAACAGTTAGCATGTGTCAAGAACCACGTTATATGACTCTGAGGTGTACGCCTGCAAAATTTGCAAAAAAAAGTTAGCATCTTAACAGTTAGCATGTGTCAAGAACCACGTTATATGACTGAGGTGTACGCCTGCAAAATTTGCAAAAAAAAAGATAGCATCTTAACAGTTAGCATGTGTCAAGAACCAAGTTATATGACTCTGAGGTGTACGCCTGCAAAATTTGCAAAAAAAAGTTAGCACCTTAACAGTTAGCAAGTGTCAAGAACCACGTTATATGACTCTGAGGTGTACACCTGCAAAAATTAGCAAAACAAAGTTAGCATCTTAACAGTTAGCATGTGTCAAGAACCACGTTATATGACTCTGAGGTGTACGCCTGCAAAATTTGCACACAAAAAAGTTAGCATCTTAACAGTTAGCATGTGCCAAGAACCAAGTTATATGACTCTGAAGTGTACGCCTGCAAAATTAGCCAAACAAAGTTAGCATCTTAACAGTTAGCATGTGTCAAGAACCACGTTATATGACTCTGAGGTGTACGCCTGCAAAATTTGCACACAAAAAAGTTAGCATCTTAACAGTTAGCATGTGCCAAGAACCAAGTTATATGACTCTGAGGTGTACACCTGCAAAATTTGCAAAAAAATAAAAGTTAGCATCTTAACAGTTAGCATGTGTCAAGAACCAAGTTATATGACTCTGAGGTGTACGCCTGCAAAATTTGCAAAAAAAAGTTAGCATCTTAACAGTTAGCATGTGTCAAGAACCACGTTATATGACTGAGGTGTACGCCTGCAAAATTTGCAAAAAAAAAGTTAGCATCTTAACAGTTAGCATGTGTCAAGAACCAAGTTATATGACTCAGGTGTACGCCTGCAAAATTTGCACAAAAAAAAGTTAGCATCTTAACAGTTAGCATGTGTCAAGAACCAAGTTATATGACTCTGAGGTGTACGCCTGCAAAATTTGCAAAAAAAAGTTAGCATCTTAACAGTTAGCATGTGTCAAGAACCAAGTTATATGACTCAGGTGTACGCCTGCAAAATTTGCACAAAAAAAAGTTAGCATCTTAACAGTTAGCATGTGTCAAGAACCAAGTTATATGACTCTGAGGTATACGCCTGCAAAATTTGCACCAAAAAAAAGTTAGCATCTTAACAGTTAGCATGTGTCAAGAACCACGTTATATGACTCTGAGGTATACGCCTGCAAAATTTGCACCAAAAAAAAGTTAGCATCTTAAGAGTTAGCATGTGTCAAGAACCACGTTATATGACTCTGAGGTGTACGCCTGCAAAATTTGCACCAAAAAAAAGTTAGCATCTTAAGAGTTAGCATGTGTCAAGAACCACGTTATATGACTCTGAGGTGTACGCCTGCAAAATTTGCACACAAAAAAGTTAGCATCTTAACAGTTAGCATGTGCCAAGAACCACGTTATATGACTCTGAGGTGTACGCCTGCAAAATTTGCACACAAAAAAGTTAGCATCTTAACAGTTAGCATGTGCCAAGAACCAAGTTATATGACTCTGAGGTGTACGCCTGCAAAATTAGCAAAACAAAGTTAGCATCTTAACAGTTAGCATGTGTCAAGAACCACGTTATATGACTCTGAGGTGTACGCCTGCAAAATTTGCACACAAAAAAGTTAGCATCTTAACAGTTAGCATGTGCCAAGAACCAAGTTATATGACTCTGAGGTGTACGCCTGCAAAATTAGCAAAACAAAGTTAGCATCTTAACAGTTAGCATGTGTCAAGAACCACGTTATATGACTCTGAGGTGTACGCCTGCAAAATTTGCACACAAAAAAGTTAGCATCTTAACAGTTAGTATGTGCCAAGAACCACGTTATATGACTCTGAGGTGTACGCCTGCAAAATTTGCAAAAAAATAAAAGTTAGCATCTTAACAGTTAGCATGTGTCAAGAACCACGTTATATGACTCTGAGGTGTACGCCTGCAAAATTTGCAAAAAAAAGTTAGCATCTTAACAGTTAGCATGTGTCAAGAACCACGTTATATGACTGAGGTGTACGCCTGCAAAATTTGCAAAAAAAAGATAGCATCTTAACAGTTAGCATGTGTCAAGAACCAAGTTATATGACTCTGAGGTGTACGCCTGCAAAATTTGCAAAAAAAAGTTAGCACCTTAACAGTTAGCAAGTGTCAAGAACCACGTTATATGACTCTGAGGTGTACACCTGCAAAAATTAGCAAAACAAAGTTAGCATCTTAACAGTTAGCATGTGTCAAGAACCACGTTATATGACTCTGAGGTGTACGCCTGCAAAATTTGCACACAAAAAAGTTAGCATCTTAACAGTTAGCATGTGCCAAGAACCAAGTTATATGACTCTGAAGTGTACGCCTGCAAAATTAGCCAAACAAAGTTAGCATCTTAACAGTTAGCATGTGTCAAGAACCACGTTATATGACTCCGAGGTGTACGCCTGCAAAATTTGCACACAAAAAAGTTAGCATCTTAACAGTTAGCATGTGCCAAGAACCACGTTATATGACTCTGAGGTGTACGCCTGCAAAATTTGCACACAAAAAAGTTAGCATCTTAACAGTTAGCATGTGCCAAGAACCAAGTTATATGACTCTGAGGTGTACGCCTGCAAAATTAGCAAAACAAAGTTAGCATCTTAACAGTTAGCATGTGTCAAGAACCACGTTATATGACTCTGAGGTGTACGCCTGCAAAATTTGCACACAAAAAAGTTAGCATCTTAACAGTTAGCATGTGTCAAGAACCAAGTTATATGACTCTGAGGTGTACGCCTGCAAAATTTGCACACAAAAAAGTTAGCATCTTAACAGTTAGCATGTGCCAAGAACCAAGTTATATGACTCTGAGGTGTACACCTGCAAAATTTGCAAAAAAATAAAAGTTAGCATCTTAACAGTTAGCATGTGTCAAGAACCAAGTTATATGACTCTGAGGTGTACGCCTGCAAAATTTGCAAAAAAAAAAGTTAGCATCTTAACAGTTAGCATGTGTCAAGAACCACGTTATATGACTCTGAGGTGTACGCCTGCAAAATTTGCACACAAAAAAGTTAGCATCTTAACAGTTAGCATGTGCCAAGAACCAAGTTATAGGACTCTGAGGTGTACGCCTGCAAAATTAGCAAAACAAAGTTAGCATCTTAACAGTTAGCATGTGTCAAGAACCACGTTATATGACTCTGAGGTGTACGCCTGCAAAATTTGCAAAAAAATAAAAGTTAGCATCCCAACAGTTAGCATGTGTCAAGAACCACGTTATATGACTGAGGTGTACGCCTGCAAAATTTGCAAAAAAATAAAAGTTAGCATCTTAACAGTTAGCATGTGTCAAGAACCAAGTTATATGACTGAGGTGTACGCCTGCAAAATTTGCAAAAAAAAAGTTAGCATATTAACAGTTAGCATGTGTCAAGAACCAAGTTATATGACTCTGAGGTGTACGCCTGCAAGATTTGCAAAAAATAAGTTAGCATCTTAACAGTTAGCATGTGTCAAGAACCACGTTATATGACTCTGAGGTGTACGCCTGCAAAATTTCCAAAAAAAAAGTTAGCATCTTAACAGTTAGCATGTGTCAAGAACCAAGTTATATGACTGAGGTGTACGCCTGCAAAATTTGCAAAAAAAAAGTTAGCATCTTAACAGTTAGCATGTGCCAAGAACCAAGTTATATGACTCTGAGGTGTACACCTGCAAAATTAGCAAAACAAAGTTAGCATCTTAACAGTTAGCATGTGTCAAGAACCACGTTATATGACTCTGAGGTGTACGCCTGCAAAATTTGCACACAAAAAAGTTAGCATCTTAACAGTTAGCATGTGCCAAGAACCAAGTTATATGACTCTGAGGTGTACGCCTGCAAAATTAGCAAAACAAAGTTAGCATCTTAACAGTTAGCATGTGTCAAGAACCACGTTATATGACTCTGAGGTGTACGCCTGCAAAATTTGCACACAAAAAAGTTAGCATCTTAACAGTTAGTATGTGCCAAGAACCACGTTATATGACTCTGAGGTGTACGCCTGCAAAATTTGCAAAAAAATAAAAGTTAGCATCTTAACAGTTAGCATGTGTCAAGAACCACGTTATATGACTCTGAGGTGTACGCCTGCAAAATTTGCAAAAAAAAGTTAGCATCTTAACAGTTAGCATGTGTCAAGAACCACGTTATATGACTGAGGTGTACGCCTGCAAAATTTGCAAAAAAAAAGATAGCATCTTAACAGTTAGCATGTGTCAAGAACCAAGTTATATGACTCTGAGGTGTACGCCTGCAAAATTTGCAAAAAAAAGTTAGCACCTTAACAGTTAGCAAGTGTCAAGAACCACGTTATATGACTCTGAGGTGTACACCTGCAAAAATTAGCAAAACAAAGTTAGCATCTTAACAGTTAGCATGTGTCAAGAACCACGTTATATGACTCTGAGGTGTACGCCTGCAAAATTTGCACACAAAAAAGTTAGCATCTTAACAGTTAGCATGTGCCAAGAACCAAGTTATATGACTCTGAAGTGTACGCCTGCAAAATTAGCCAAACAAAGTTAGCATCTTAACAGTTAGCATGTGTCAAGAACCACGTTATATGACTCTGAGGTGTACGCCTGCAAAATTTGCACACAAAAAAGTTAGCATCTTAACAGTTAGCATGTGTCAAGAACCACGTTATATGACTCTGAGGTGTACGCCTGCAAAATTTGCAAAAAAAAGTTAGCATCTTAACAGTTAGCATGTGTCAAGAACCAAGTTATATGACTCAGGTGTACGCCTGCAAAATTTGCACAAAAAAAAGTTAGCATCTTAACAGTTAGCATGTGTCAAGAACCAAGTTATATGACTCTGAGGTATACGCCTGCAAAATTTGCACCAAAAAAAAGTTAGCATCTTAACAGTTAGCATGTGTCAAGAACCACGTTATATGACTCTGAGGTGTACGCCTGCAAAATTTGCACACAAAAAAGTTAGCATCTTAACAGTTAGCATGTGCCAAGAACCAAGTTATATGACTCTGAGGTGTACGCCTGCAAAATTAGCAAAACAAAGTTAGCATCTTAACAGTTAGCATGTGTCAAGAACCACGTTATATGACTCTGAGGTGTACGCCTGCAAAATTTGCACACAAAAAAGTTAGCATCTTAACAGTTAGTATGTGCCAAGAACCACGTTATATGACTCTGAGGTGTACGCCTGCAAAATTTGCAAAAAAATAAAAGTTAGCATCTTAACAGTTAGCATGTGTCAAGAACCACGTTATATGACTCTGAGGTGTACGCCTGCAAAATTTGCAAAAAAAAGTTAGCATCTTAACAGTTAGCATGTGTCAAGAACCACGTTATATGACTGAGGTGTACGCCTGCAAAATTTGCAAAAAAAAAGATAGCATCTTAACAGTTAGCATGTGTCAAGAACCAAGTTATATGACTCTGAGGTGTACGCCTGCAAAATTTGCAAAAAAAAGTTAGCACCTTAACAGTTAGCAAGTGTCAAGAACCACGTTATATGACTCTGAGGTGTACACCTGCAAAAATTAGCAAAACAAAGTTAGCATCTTAACAGTTAGCATGTGTCAAGAACCACGTTATATGACTCTGAGGTGTACGCCTGCAAAATTTGCACACAAAAAAGTTAGCATCTTAACAGTTAGCATGTGCCAAGAACCAAGTTATATGACTCTGAAGTGTACGCCTGCAAAATTAGCCAAACAAAGTTAGCATCTTAACAGTTAGCATGTGTCAAGAACCACGTTATATGACTCTGAGGTGTACGCCTGCAAAATTTGCACACAAAAAAGTTAGCATCTTAACAGTTAGCATGTGCCAAGAACCAAGTTATATGACTCTGAGGTGTACACCTGCAAAATTTGCAAAAAAATAAAAGTTAGCATCTTAACAGTTAGCATGTGTCAAGAACCAAGTTATATGACTCTGAGGTGTACGCCTGCAAAATTTGCAAAAAAAAGTTAGCATCTTAACAGTTAGCATGTGTCAAGAACCACGTTATATGACTGAGGTGTACGCCTGCAAAATTTGCAAAAAAAAAGTTAGCATCTTAACAGTTAGCATGTGTCAAGAACCAAGTTATATGACTCAGGTGTACGCCTGCAAAATTTGCACAAAAAAAAGTTAGCATCTTAACAGTTAGCATGTGTCAAGAACCAAGTTATATGACTCTGAGGTGTACGCCTGCAAAATTTGCAAAAAAAAGTTAGCATCTTAACAGTTAGCATGTGTCAAGAACCAAGTTATATGACTCAGGTGTACGCCTGCAAAATTTGCACAAAAAAAAGTTAGCATCTTAACAGTTAGCATGTGTCAAGAACCAAGTTATATGACTCTGAGGTATACGCCTGCAAAATTTGCACCAAAAAAAAGTTAGCATCTTAACAGTTAGCATGTGTCAAGAACCACGTTATATGACTCTGAGGTATACGCCTGCAAAATTTGCACCAAAAAAAAGTTAGCATCTTAAGAGTTAGCATGTGTCAAGAACCACGTTATATGACTCTGAGGTGTACGCCTGCAAAATTTGCACCAAAAAAAAGTTAGCATCTTAAGAGTTAGCATGTGTCAAGAACCACGTTATATGACTCTGAGGTGTACGCCTGCAAAATTTGCACACAAAAAAGTTAGCATCTTAACAGTTAGCATGTGCCAAGAACCACGTTATATGACTCTGAGGTGTACGCCTGCAAAATTTGCACACAAAAAAGTTAGCATCTTAACAGTTAGTATGTGCCAAGAACCACGTTATATGACTCTGAGGTGTACGCCTGCAAAATTTGCAAAAAAATAAAAGTTAGCATCTTAACAGTTAGCATGTGTCAAGAACCACGTTATATGACTCTGAGGTGTACGCCTGCAAAATTTGCAAAAAAAAGTTAGCATCTTAACAGTTAGCATGTGTCAAGAACCACGTTATATGACTGAGGTGTACGCCTGCAAAATTTGCAAAAAAAAAGATAGCATCTTAACAGTTAGCATGTGTCAAGAACCAAGTTATATGACTCTGAGGTGTACGCCTGCAAAATTTGCAAAAAAAAGTTAGCACCTTAACAGTTAGCAAGTGTCAAGAACCACGTTATATGACTCTGAGGTGTACACCTGCAAAAATTAGCAAAACAAAGTTAGCATCTTAACAGTTAGCATGTGTCAAGAACCACGTTATATGACTCTGAGGTGTACGCCTGCAAAATTTGCACACAAAAAAGTTAGCATCTTAACAGTTAGCATGTGCCAAGAACCAAGTTATATGACTCTGAAGTGTACGCCTGCAAAATTAGCCAAACAAAGTTAGCATCTTAACAGTTAGCATGTGTCAAGAACCACGTTATATGACTCTGAGGTGTACGCCTGCAAAATTTGCACACAAAAAAGTTAGCATCTTAACAGTTAGCATGTGCCAAGAACCAAGTTATATGACTCTGAGGTGTACACCTGCAAAATTTGCAAAAAAATAAAAGTTAGCATCTTAACAGTTAGCATGTGTCAAGAACCAAGTTATATGACTCTGAGGTGTACGCCTGCAAAATTTGCAAAAAAAAGTTAGCATCTTAACAGTTAGCATGTGTCAAGAACCACGTTATATGACTGAGGTGTACGCCTGCAAAATTTGCAAAAAAAAAGTTAGCATCTTAACAGTTAGCATGTGTCAAGAACCAAGTTATATGACTCAGGTGTACGCCTGCAAAATTTGCACAAAAAAAAGTTAGCATCTTAACAGTTAGCATGTGTCAAGAACCAAGTTATATGACTCTGAGGTGTACGCCTGCAAAATTTGCAAAAAAAAGTTAGCATCTTAACAGTTAGCATGTGTCAAGAACCAAGTTATATGACTCAGGTGTACGCCTGCAAAATTTGCACAAAAAAAAGTTAGCATCTTAACAGTTAGCATGTGTCAAGAACCAAGTTATATGACTCTGAGGTATACGCCTGCAAAATTTGCACCAAAAAAAAGTTAGCATCTTAACAGTTAGCATGTGTCAAGAACCACGTTATATGACTCTGAGGTATACGCCTGCAAAATTTGCACCAAAAAAAAGTTAGCATCTTAAGAGTTAGCATGTGTCAAGAACCACGTTATATGACTCTGAGGTGTACGCCTGCAAAATTTGCACCAAAAAAAAGTTAGCATCTTAAGAGTTAGCATGTGTCAAGAACCACGTTATATGACTCTGAGGTGTACGCCTGCAAAATTTGCACACAAAAAAGTTAGCATCTTAACAGTTAGCATGTGCCAAGAACCACGTTATATGACTCTGAGGTGTACGCCTGCAAAATTTGCACACAAAAAAGTTAGCATCTTAACAGTTAGCATGTGCCAAGAACCAAGTTATATGACTCTGAGGTGTACGCCTGCAAAATTAGCAAAACAAAGTTAGCATCTTAACAGTTAGCATGTGTCAAGAACCACGTTATATGACTCTGAGGTGTACGCCTGCAAAATTTGCACACAAAAAAGTTAGCATCTTAACAGTTAGCATGTGCCAAGAACCAAGTTATATGACTCTGAGGTGTACGCCTGCAAAATTTGCACAAAAAAAAGTTAGCATCTTAACAGTTAGCATGTGTCAAGAACCATGTTATATGACTCTGAGGTGTACGCCTGCAAAATTAGCAAAACAAATAAAAGTTAGCATCTTAAAAGTTAGCATGTGTTTGACTTCAATTATCAATCAGTTCCTGTAGAAATAAAGCAGGTTTATTGCATAAATTAACATACAAAAAAACATTCTGATTTGATGTAACTTGTTCAATTGTTGAGATGAAAAGTGTCAATTAAATCACAAAAAGGTGTGAGAGTAAATGTAGACCTTTCAGGTCAAATAGTGGGATTGAAGTATAAAATTAGTGAAGTTGTGTAAATGGTCAATAAAAAGAGAATACAACAATTTCATATTTTAACCTTCACACATTTTCAATGTCTGGACTACAGGCAGGCCAGTCTAGTACCTGCACTCTTTTACTATGAAGCCACGCTGTCGTAACACCTGGCTTGGCATCGTCTTGCTGAAATAAGCAGGGGCGTCCATGATAACAACATATGTTGCTCCAAAAGCTGTATGTACCTTTCAGCATTAATGGTGCCTTCACAGATGTGTAAGTTACCCATGTCTTGACCACTAATACACCCCCATACCATCACACATGCTGCCTTTTACACTTTCACCCTAGAACAATCCGGATGGTTCTTTTCCTCTTTGGTCCACAGTTTCCAAAGACAATTTGAAATGTGACCACAGAACACTTTTCCACTTTGCATGAGTCCATCTTAGATGAGCTCGGGCCCAGCGAAGCCGGCGGTGTTTCTGGGTGTTGTTGATAAATGGCTTCGGCTTTGCATAGTAGAGTTTTAACTTGCACTTACAGATGTAGCGACCGACTGCAGTTACTGACAGTGGGTTTATGAAGTGTTCCTGAGCCCATGTGGTGATATCCTTTACACACTGATGTGGCTTTTTGATGTAGTAGCGCCTGAGGGATCCAAGGTCACGGGCATTCAATGTTGGTTTTTGGCCTTGCCGCTTACGTGCGGTGATTTCTCCAGATTCTTGATGATATTACGGAGCGTAGATGGTGAAATCCCTAAATTCCTTGTGTTTGATGAGCATTCCTCAACGTTCTCAGTCTTTTTTGCCACTTGTGCCAGCTTTTTTGAAACATGTTGCAGGCATCAAATTCCAAATGAGCTAATATTTGCAAAAAATAACAAAGTTTTCCAGTTTGAACATGAAATATTTTGTCTTTGCAGTCTATTCAATTGTATATAAGTTTGTTGTAGTCTCTTTTTATGTAGCATTTCCACAAGGTGACAACTTTGCTAGTTTTGTGCGACATAACTTCCAACACAACCCGACCAAAGCAGGTGAAATTGATATAAAATACTGAAAGTGTTCACAGAATGTGCTGGAGGATGCCAGTAAACGCGTCTCCTTTTTGATGCCGTTCTCGGGGGTGGGGGGTCAAAGGTCAATGTCAAATGAGTCTCTCCTCTTTGGGCAACTTCAGCACGTCCGTGGCGGCCGAGCTTCGAGTGCCGCTTTGTTCCTCGGCGCTGGGTCTGTACGTGCCCTCCGTCTGGCGCTTCTTCTTCACCACGCACAGCAGCCACGCCACCACCGCCATGACCACGGCCAGCAGGCCCAGCGTGACCGTGGGGGCCACGATGGCGGCCATGTCGGGGCCCTGAAGTCAGACAATCAGTTTCAATTGTAAATTATGGATGGAATTTTTAAAAAAACGTCGTACCTTGTCTAAGCAGCAGGTGGTGCTATAAACACGTAAACACACTCAACCAATCCCAATCCTCAACAGTCAAAGGTGGAAAGTGACTTTATACATAAAAAATGTTTTATAATTATTTTTCACACTGGTAATACTTTTGAATATAGCATTTATTACATGTTTTTTACTTTCAAATATATTAGTATTTGAACTTTTGTCAGATTCAAATACTATTGTTACACATCTTTCTTTTGCAGATTTAAGTCGTTTTTTTACAGATTCAGACTACCGTATTTCCTTGAATAGCCGCAGGGGCGCCAATTAATTTAAAACCTCTTCTCACTCCTGCGCTTACCAAAAGCATGCGGGATGGGCAAGCATGCGCTAATTATTTTAAAACCTCTTCTCACTCTGGCGCTTACCTTATCTTGAAAAGCACATTTAATAAAAAAAAAACGTTTTTATGGTCTTACCTTTACTTATAAATGATGTCCATGTGCAGCTGCTTCTGATCAAAGGCAGTCTTCCTTATCTTTCTTCAGTTCTAAAAGTCTCTGGAGATATTCCTTTAATTATTACCTCCTGCTTCGATTGAAAGTCCAGTTTAGAAAACTGTTTTATTTTAGATATGTAATCCTCCATGGTAAAAGTGCAAGCAAACGATGGCGGCTCATGCATGCTGCTTGTTGTCTTCTTCTGCAGCACCGGTCTTCTGCAGTACTGGTAGTCGCAAGAAGGATCACTAGCGCCCTCTACCACCAAGAGGCGGGAGTCATTTAATGACTCATATTTGACCCGGCGGAAGTGCCAAGCATGCGCTAATTATTTTGGGAAACGAGTTTGACCCGGCTGTAATTCTAGGCAGGCGAATACTATATTCCCGGCGGCAATTCAAGGAAATACGGTATATATATATATATATATATATATATATATATATATATATATATATATATATATATATATATATATATATATATATATATATATATATATATATATATATATATATATATATATATAAAATTCCCAAAGTGATTCACTAAATTTAGGCCACAAGTCTGAATCTGAAAAAAATGATGTGTATTTTGAAAAAAATTTTAAAAAAAATAAAATGAAACTGTAAAAAAAAAATAAAAAAAATTTAAATTAAAAACAGGCTCTAATCTCAAACAAAAGTGAAAAAAAAGTAACAAACTTGACTTTTCACTTTCAAAGATTTTGTTTTTATAGTACAAAACTTAAGACCCTAATTGAGCGTTAAATTATTATAGTAGTAGCACCAAATATGACAAACTGAAAAAAATTCCAGAGTGAATCACAAAATTTAGGCCAGAAGTCTAAATCTGAAAAAAATATCATGTGTATTTTGAAAAAAAAAAGTGCAACTGAACAAATAATAAAATTTGAATCTGGAAAAAAAACAAAAAAAATAAAAAACAGGCTCAAATCTCAAACAAAAGTTTTTAAAAAAGTAACAAACATGTATTCAAATACTTCCCAGAGTGAAATTATAAATATATTTAACCTGTAAAAATGATGTTTACATTTATTTTTATTTATGTATTTTTCAAAATTAAACATCAAAACTTGGCTTTTCACTTTCAAAGTTTTTGTTTTTATAGTACAAAACTTTAGGCCCTAATTGAGCGTTAAATTATAATAGCAGTAGCACCAAATATGACAAACTGAAAAAATTCCCAGAGAGAATTGCAAAATTTAGGCCAGAAGTCTAAACCTGAAATAAATTATGTGTATTTAAAAAAAAAAAAATTAAACTGTAAAAAAAAAAAAAATTTGAATCTAAAAAAAACAAAAGAGGCTCAAATCTCAAACAAAAGTTATTAAAAAAGTAACAAACATGTATTCAAATACTTCCCAGAGTGAAATTATAAATATATTTAACCTGTAAAAAAAAATGTTTACACTTATTTTTATTTATAATGGTGTATTTTTCAAAATTAAATATCAAAACTTAACTTTTCACTTTCAAAGTTTTAGTTTTTATATTACAAAACTTTCGGCCCTAATTGAGCGTTAAATTATAATAGCAGTAGCACCAAATATGACAAACTGAAAAAAATAAGCTGTAAAAAAATTCCCAGAGTGAATCGCAAAATTTAGGCCAGAAGTCTGAATCTGACAAAAATGATGTGTATTTAAAAAAAAAAGAAAAAAAAAGTGTAAATGTAAAAAAAATAAGATTTGAATCTGAGAGGAAAAAAACAAAAACAGGCTCAAATCTCAAACAAAAGTTAAAAAAAAGTAACAATTATGTATTCAAATACTTCCCAGAGTGAAAATATAAATATATTTAACCTGTAAAAAAATGTTTACACATTTCATTTTTATTTATAATACACTGATGTATTTTTCAAAATTAAATATCAAAACTTAACTTTTCACTTTCAAAGTTTTAGTTTTTATAGTACAGAACTTTAGGCCCTAATTGAGCGTTAAATTATAATAGCAGTAGCACCAAATATGACAAACTGAAAAAAATTTACTGTAAAAAATTCCCAGAGTGAATCGCAAAATTTAGGCCAGAAGTCTGAATCTGACAAAAATGATGTGTATTTTGAAAAAACAAAAAGTAAAACTGTAAAAAAAAATAAGATTTGAATCTGGAAAAAAAACAAAACAGGCTCAAATCTCTAACAAAAGTTTTTAAAAAAGTAACAAACATGTATTCAAATACTTCCCAGAGTGAAATTATAAATATATTTAACCTGTAAAAATTATGTTTACACTTAATATTACTGATGTATTTCTCAAAATTTGACTTTGCACTTTCAAACATTTGGTTTTTAATAGTACAAAACTTTAGGCCCTAATTGAGCGTTAAATTATAATAGCAGTAGCACCAAATATGACAAACTGAAAAAAATAAACTGAAAAAAATTCCCAGAGTAAATCGCTAAATTTAGGCCAGAAGTCTAAATCTGAAAAAAATTGTGTATTTAAAAAAAAAAAAAAAAAAAAAGTGAATCTGTAAAAGAAATAAGATTTGAATCTGAGGGGGGAAAAAACAGGCTCAAATCTCAAACAAAAGTAAAAAAAAGTAACAATTATGTATTCAAATCATTCCCAGAGTGAAAATATAAATATATTTAAACTGTAAAAAAAATGTTTACACATTTATTGTTATTTATAATACACTGGTGTATTTTTCAAAATTAAATATCAAAACTTAACTTTTCACTTTCAAAGTTTTAGTTTTTATAGTACAAAACTTTCGGCCCTAATTGAGCGTTAAATTATAATAGCAGTAGCACCAAATATGACAAACTGAAAAAAATAAGCTGTAAAAAAATTCCCAGAGTGAATCGCAAAATTTAGGCCATAAGTCTGAATCTGACAAAAATGATGTGTATTTTGAAAAAAAAAAAGTAAAACTGTAAAAAAAAAAAAAGATTTGAATCTAGAAAAAAACAAAACAGGCTCAAATCTCAAACAAAAGTTTTTTAAAAACTAACAAACATGTATTCAAATACTTTCCAGAGTGAAATTATAAATATATTTAACCTGTAAAAATTATGTTTACACTTAATATTACTGATGTATTTTTCAAAATTTGACTTTTCACTTTCAAACATTTGGTTTTTTATAGTACAAAACTTTAGGCCCTAATTGAGCGTTAAATTATAATAGCAGTAGCACCAAATATGACAAACTGAAAAAAATAAACTGTAAAAAATTCCCAGTGAATCGCAAAATTTAGGCCAGAAGTCTGAATCCGAAAAAAATTATGTGTATTTAAAAAAAAAATAAAAAAAAGTGAAACTGTAAAAAAAATAAGATTTGAATCTGAGGGGAAAAAAACAAAAAACAGGCTCAAATCTCAAACAAAAGTAAAAAAAAAGTAACAATTATGTATTCAAATCATTCCCAGAGTGAAAATATAAATATATTTAACCTGTAAAAAAATGTTTACACTTATTTCTATTTATAATACACTGGTGTATTTTTCAAAATTAAACATCAAAACTTGACTTTTCACTTTCAAAGTTTTAGTTTTTATAGTACAAAACTTTAGGCCCTAATTGAGCGTTAAATTATAATAGCAGTAGCACCAAATATGACAAACTGAAAAAAATAAGCTGTAAAAAAATTCCCAGAGTGAATCGCTAAATTTAGGCCAGAAGTCTGAATCTGACAAAAATGATGTGAATTTTGAAAAAAGAAAAAGAAAAACTGTAAAAAAAAATAAGATTTGAATCTAGAAAAAAAAAAAAACAGGCTCAAATCTCAAACAAAAGTTTTTAAAAAAGTAACAAACATGTATTCAAATACTTCCCAGAGTGAAATTATAAATATATTTAACCTGTAAAAATTATGTTTACACTTAATATTACTGATGTATTTTTCAAAATTTGACTTTGCACTTTCAAACATTTGGTTTTTTATAGTACAAAACTTTAGGCCCTAATTGAGCGTTAAATTATAATAGCAGTAGCACCAAATATGACAAACTGAAAAAAATAAACTGTAAAAAATTCCCAGAGTGAATCGCAAAATTTAGGCCAGAAGTCTAAATCTGACAAAAATTATGTGTATTTAAAAAAATAAAAAAAAGTGAATCTGTAACAGAAATAAGATTTGAATCTGAGGGGGGAAAAAACAGGCTCAAATCTCAAACAAAAGTTAAAAAAAAGTAACAATTATGTATTCAAATCATTCCCAGAGTGAAAATATAAATATATTTAAACTGTAAAAATGTTTACACATTTATTGTTATTTATAATACACTGGTGTATTTTTCAAAATTAAATATCAAAACTTGACTTTTCACTTTCAAAGTTTTTGTTTTTATAGTACAAAACTTTAGGCCCTAATTGAGCGTTAAATTATAATAGCAGTAGCACCAAATATGACAAACTGAAAAAAATAAGCTGTAAAAAAATTCCTAGATTGAATCGCAAAATTTAGGCCAGAAGTCTGAATCTGACAAAAATGATGTGTATTTTGAAAAAAGAAAAAGTAAAACTGTAAAAAAAATAAGATTTGAATCTGGAAAAAAAACAAAACAGGCTCAAATCTCAAACAAAAGTTTTTTAAAAAGTAACAAACATGTATTCAAATACTTCCCAGAGTGAAATTATAAATATATTTAACCTGTAAAAAATAATGTTTACACTTAATATTACTGATGTATTTTTGAAAATTTGACTTTGCACTTTCAAACATTTGGTTTTTAATAGCACAAAACTTTAGGCCCTAATTGAGCGTTAAATTATAATAGCAGTAGCACCAAATATGACAAACTGAAAAAAATAAACTGTAAAAAATTCCCAGAGTAAATCGCAAAATTTAGGCCAGAAGTCTAAATTTGAAAAAAAAATTATGTGTATTTAAAAAAAAAAAAAAAAAAAGTGAATCTGTAAAAGAAATACGATTTGAATCTGAGGGGGAAAAAAACAGGCTCAAATCTCAAACAAATGTAAAAAAAAGTAACAATTATGTATTCAAATCATTCCCAGAGTGAAAATATAAATATATTTAAACTATAAAAAAAATGTTTACACATTTATTGTTATTTATAATACACTGGTGTATTTTTCAAAATTAAATATCAAAACTTGACTTTTCACTTTCAAAGTTTTAGTTTTGAATCGCAAAATTTAGACCAGAAGTCTGAATCTGACAAAAATGATGTGTATTTTGAAAAAAGAAAAAGTAAAACTGTAAAAAAATAAAATAAGATTTGAATCTGGAAAAAAAACAAAAGAGGCTCAAATATCAAACAAAAGTTTTTAAAAAAGTAACAAACATGTATTCAAATACTTCCCAGAGTGAAATTATAAATATATTTTACCTGTAAAAATGTTTTACACTGATGTATTTTTCAAAATTAAACATCAAAACTTAACTTTTCACTTTCAAAGTTTTAGTTTTTATAGTACAAAACTTTAGGCCCTAATTGAGCGTTAAATTATAATAGCGGTAGCACCAAATATGAATACATTTAATAAATACATATAAAGGGATTTTAATTTTGTATAATAAATATTTAAAATATAATGAAATGTTAATTATGTATTATTATTATTATTATTATTATTATTATCTGTTAACAGTATAATTGTGTACATTTTAATACATAATAAAACAATAAAAATAAATAATATAATTAATGTATTTAACATGTTGTGTTTGGCATTAACCTTGCATGTACCGTGTGTATATATATATATATATATATATATATATATATATATATATATATATATATATATATATATATATATATATGTATATATATATATATATATAAATGTTGTAGTTGTTTATTGTGCAAACAAAGAAAGCAGTTTTATTATTATTATTTTGACCTTGGCCAGTGTTTTCCCAATAAGTTAAATGATATTAAAAAAAAGTTATTAAAGTTGTTGGTGAGTGTTGAGTGCAGAAGAAGTGAAAGTGAAAGCTGGACTCACAGTAGCATTGTAGGACCTGAAGTCTCTGGACACAATGTCAGAAGTTCCTGTGGAGGACAAAGAAGCAGTGAAGTGAAGATAGAAGTCATCTTGATCCTTCACAGGTGGACCAACTTCATGACTAATAAACACAAACAACATCTTTGACTTCCTGACTAATAAACACAAATAACATCTTTGACATCTTGACCATGTCCCTTGTTACCTGTCTGCTACACCTTGACCATGTCCCTTGTTACCTGTCTGCTACACCTTGACCATGTCCCTTGTTGCCTGTCTGCTACACCTTGACCATGTCCCTTGTTACCTGTCTGCTACACCTTGACCATGTCCCTTGTTACCTGTCTGCTACACCTTGACCATGTCCCTTGTTACCTGTCTGCTACACCTTGACCATGTCCCTTGTTACCTGTCTACTACACCTTGACCATGTCCCTTGTTACCTGTCTGCTACACCTTGACCATGTCCCTTGTTACCTGTCTGCTACACCTTGACCATGTCCCTTGTTACCTGTCTACTACACCTTGACCATGTCCCTTGTTACCTGTCTGCTACACCTTGACCATGTCCCTTGTTACCTGTCTGCTACACCTTGACCATGTCCCTTGTTACCTGTCTGCTACACCTTGACCATGTCCCTTGTTACCTGTCTACTACACCTTGACCATGTCCCTTGTTGCCTGTCTGCTACACCTTGACCATGTCCCTTGTTACCTGTCTGCTACACCTTGACCATGTCCCTTGTTACCTGTCTGCTACACCTTGACCATGTCCCTTGTTGCCTGTCTGCTACACCTTGACCATGTCCCTTGTTACCTGTCTACTACACATTGACCATGTCCCTTGTTACCTGTCTGCTACACCTTGACCATGTCCCTTGTTACCTGTCTGCTACACCTTGACCATGTCCCTTGTTACCTGTCTGCTACACCTTCACCATGTCCCTTGTTGCCTGTCTGCTACACCTTGACCATGTCCCTTGTTACCTGTCTGCTACACCTTGACCATGTCCCTTGTTGCCTGTCTGCTACACCTTGACCATGTCCCTTGTTGCCTGTCTGCTACACCTTGACCATGTCCCTTGTTGCCTGTCTGCTACACCTTGACCATGTCCCTTGTTGCCTGTCTGCTACACCTTGACCATGTCCCTTGTTACCTGTCTGCTACACCTTGACCATGTCCCTTGTTGCCTGTCTGCTACACCTTGACCATGTCCCTTGTTACCTGTCTACTACACATTGACCATGTCCCTTGTTACCTGTCTGCTACACCTTGACCATGTCCCTTGTTACCTGTCTGCTACACCTTGACCATGTCCCTTGTTACCTGTCTGCTACACCTTCACCATGTCCCTTGTTGCCTGTCTGCTACACCTTGACCATGTCCCTTGTTACCTGTCTGCTACACCTTGACCATGTCCCTTGTTACCTGTCTGCTACACCTTGACCATGTCCCTTGTTGCCTGTCTGCTACACCTTGACCATGTCCCTTGTTGCCTGTCTGCTACACTTGACCATGTCCCTTGTTGCCTGTCTGCTACACCTTGACCATGTCCCTTGTTGCCTGTCTGCTACACCTTGACCATGTCCCTTGTTACCTGTCTGCTACACCTTGACCATGTCCCTTATTACCTGTCCTGCTACACCTTGACCATGTCCCTTGTTACCTGTCTGCTACACCTTGACCATGTCCCTTGTTACCTGTCTGCTACACCTTGACCATGTCCCTTGTTGCCTGTCTGCTACACCTTGACCATGTCCCTTGTTACCTGTCTACTACACATTGACCATGTCCCTTGTTACCTGTCTGCTACACCTTGACCATGTCCCTTGTTACCTGTCTGCTACACCTTGACCATGTCCCTTGTTACCTGTCTGCTACACCTTGACCATGTCCCTTGTTGCCTGTTCTGCTACACCTTGACCATGTCCCTTGTTACCTGTCTGCTACACCTTGACCATGTCCCTTATTACCTGTCTGCTACACCTTGACCATGTCCCTTGTTACCTGTCTGCTACACCTTGACCATGTCCCTTGTTACCTGTCTGCTACACCTTGACCATGTCCCTTGTTACCTGTCTGCTACACCTTGACCATGTCCCTTGTTGCCTGTCTGCTACACCTTGACCATGTCCCTTGTTACCTGTCTGCTACACCTTGACCATGTCCCTTGTTGCCTGTCTGCTACACCTTGGACCATGTCCCTTGTTACCTGTCTGCTACACCTTGACCATGTCCCTTGTTGCCTGTCTGCTACACCTTGACCATGTCCCTTGTTGCCTGTCTGCTACACCTTGACCATGTCCCTTGTTACCTGTCTGCTACACCTTGACCATGTCCCTTGTTACCTGTCTGCTACACCTTGACCATGTCCCTTGTTACCTGTCTGCTACACCTTGACCATGTCCCTTGTTACCTGTCTGCTACACCTTGACCATGTCTCATGTTTTTTTTTTTTTTTTTTTTTGGCATCATTATCGTTTTCAACCATATAATTTTCTAAAGTTAAAAAATACTGAATAAATGTTTTAAAGAAAGTAATACTAATTGAATATCTGTTTTTTGCCTTAAAAATAAACCTTTTACAGAGTACTATAATAAAATTGACTAAATCATGATTGTCAATGAACTCTCCTAAAATAACAGAAACCACATTAAGCTTCATAAACAAACCAATCTTTAAACACATTTTTTCAACTTCCACCCAAAATGAAGACACAATATGACAATACCAAAACAAATGTAGGGTGGATTCAGGCTCCTGACAACAAAATCGGCAATCATCTGACTCTGTCATATTCCATATTTTTAACATTTTTCCCAATAAAAATATTGAAGGGTTTAGTAATAATAATATTGAAAGTAAAATAATGTATGCAGACGATACAAGCTTCTTTATAAGCCCCAATCCTCATTGTCTGCAAAACCTTCTTGATCTTTTGGACATATTTTCACAGCAATCTGGCCTTAAGCTTAATTATGATAAATGTAAAATATTAAGGATCGGAAATCTAAAGGGAACGTCCTTTCGAATGGAATGTAAAGTGCCTGTTTTGTGGACAGATGGACCAGTTAACATACTTGGTGTTGTTGTCCCAGAGAACCTGGAAGATCTAGGCTCAGTAAATTATGATAATCGACTAAGAAAGCTGGATAAAATTATGCAATTATGGAAAGGGAAATCCTTAACCTTGTATGTAAAATATCTATTGTCAACTCGTTAATTATTCCTCAATTTATTTATTTGTTTTTGTCATTACCAGCTCATCACAAAACTTTTTTAAGATTTATGAGCGGAGGGTCTTCGATTTTGTCTGGGACGGCAAACCAGAAAGGATTAAAAGAAAGGTTTTGTACAAAGAGTATGAATATGGGGGCTTGAAACTTCTCAACCTTGAAGCTATGTGTCTGTCTTTAAAAGCATCAATTGTTCCAAAGATGTATTTAAACATTGAGTGGTACACAAATGTCCTGTTGGACAAAAAACATGTACTGTATCAAAAGAAATTGTATCCTTTTTTACAAGTGATCCCCTCCCAGAGAGTCTGCTGGGAAACATGGCGGGGTTCATAAAGGAAACAATCCACTCATAGTGGTGTTTTCAATTTATGTGCCAGAAAAAAGAGACGATATTTTGCAGCAGATAATATGGATGAACTCTAATATTGTAATAGATGGAAAGCCTTTCTTTTGGAAAAATATTTTTGAAAGAGGAATCATTTTTGTCAATGATATTATCAATGAGAATGGTAAAATTATGAAGTATGATGAATTTACAAATATGTATTGTGATGCTTGCTCAAGCTTTTCATTTTATCAACTAACTGGAGTCATTGGGAAAAGATGGGAACAAATTAATTATGGAACTACTAAATTATTAGTTTGTAAACCCTTAATAAGAAATTCTAGTTGGCAAAAAGGAACTAAAATAAATTGAAAAATATATAAGTTTTATTTAACAAAGAAATCTTTGAAGGCTGCCTCATACAACACAAATGGAAAATGGGAGGACTTTTTTGACTGCCCGTTGCCGTGGGATACAATATTCAAATTAATCTATAAAACCATGTCTGCCTTGTTAGCAGACAGGTAACAAGGCAGACATGGTCAAGGTGTAGCAGACAGGTAACAAGGGACATGGTCAAGGTGTCTGTCTGCTACACCTTGACCATGTCTCTTATTACCTGTTTGCTACACCTTGACCATGTCCCTTGTTACCTGTCTACTACACCTTGACCATGTCCCTTGTTACCTGTCTGCTACACCTTGACCATGTCCCTTGTTACCTGTCTGCTACACCTTGACCATGTCCCTTGTTACCTGTCTACTACACCTTGACCATGTCCCTTGTTACCTGTCTGCTACACCTTGACCATGTCCCTTGTTACCTGTCTACTACACCTTGACCATGTCCCTTGTTACCTGTCTACTACACCTTGACCATGTCCCTTGTTACCTGTCTGCTACACCTTGACCATGTCCCTTGTTACCTGTCTGCTACACCTTGACCATGTCCCTTGTTACCTGTCTGCTACACCTTGACCATGTCCCTTGTTACCTGTCTGCTACACCTTGACCATGTCCTTTGTTACCTGTCTACTACACCTTGACCATGTCCCTTGTTACCTGTCTACTACACCTTGACCATGTCCCTTGTTACCTGTCTGCTACACCTTGACCATGTCCCTTGTTACCTGTCTGCTACACCTTGACCATGTCCCTTGTTACCTGTCTACTACACCTTGACCATGTCCCTTGTTACCTGTCTGCTACACCTTGACCATGTCCCTTGTTACCTGTCTGCTACACCTTGACCATGTCCCTTGTTACCTGTCTACTACACCTTGACCATGTCCTTGTTACCTGTCTGCTACACCTTGACCATGTCCCTTGTTACCTGTCTGCTACACCTTGACCATGTCCCTTGTTACCTGTCTACTACACCTTGACCATGTCCCTTGTTACCTGTCTGCTACACCTTGACCATGTCCCTTGTTACCTGTCTGCTACACCTTGACCATGTCCCTTGTTACCTGTCTACTACACCTTGACCATGTCCCTTGTTACCTGTCTGCTACACCTTGACCATGTCCCTTGTTACCTGTCTGCTACACCTTGACCATGTCCCTTGTTACCTGTCTGCTACACCTTGACCATGTCCCTTGTTACCTGTCTGCTACACCTTGACCATGTCCCTTGTTACCTGTCTGCTACACCTTGACCATGTCCCTTGTTACCTGTCTACTACACCTTGACCATGTCCCTTGTTACCTGTCTGCTACACCTTGACCATGTCCCTTGTTACCTGTCTACTACACCTTGACCATGTCCCTTGTTACCTGTCTGCTACACCTTGACCATGTCCCTTGTTACCTGTCTGCTACACCTTGACCATGTCCCTTGTTACCTGGTCTGCTACACCTTGACCATGTCCCTTGTTACCTGTCTACTACACCTTGACCATGTCCCTTGTTACCTGTCTACTACACCTTGACCATGTCCCTTGTTACCTGTCTGCTACACCTTGACCATGTCCCTTGTTACCTGTCTGCTACACTTGACCATGTCCCTTGTTACCTGTCTGCTACACCTTGACCATGTCCCTTGTTACCTGTCTGCTACACCTTGACCATGTCCCTTGTTACCTGTCTGCTACACCTTGACCATGTCCCTTGTTACCTGTCTGCTACACCTTGACCATGTCCCTTGTTACCTGTCTGCTACACCTTGACCATGTCCCTTGTTACCTGTCTGCTACACCTTGACCATGTCCCTTGTTACCTGTCTGCTACACCTTGACCATGTCCCTTGTTACCTGTATGCACAACATGTGTGGTAAACAGCACACAAAATGTCTTCCACCCAAACAGTGAAGTGTAGGACTTGAGCAAAAGAAGGCTTCACGTGTTCACCCTCACCCTCACCCGGCACAGCACGGTACGGCACGGTAAGGTACGGCTAATCTGGCCTCACCGTGGCCACTTTTTCATGTTAAAAAATGTTGAAGTGCTCCGTCAGCACACCCTCTGACTATCCCGTCACATTTAGCATGCTTTTATCTGCCAGAAGGACGCGGTGTGCAGCACACTGTGGTGACTTACAAGTGGTGTGCAGCACATTGTGGTGACTTACAAGTGGTGTGCAGCACATTGTGGTGACTTACAAGTGGTGTGCAGCACGTTGTGGTGACTTACAAGCCGTGCAGCGCATGAGCGGCCATGTGATGACTGGGTGACATCACTAAGTAACACGCCGAGGAGGAGGAGGAGGAGGAGGAGAAGCCAAGGAATGTGGAGGGTTGGCCACGTACTCACTAATATGCTGAGATATGCCGGGGAGAAAAGCGAACAATCATCTAAAGTGTATCTCTTACTCGTGTGTCATCTTTCAAAGCTTTCACTGAGACACTTTTACAGGAACTGAAAACCACCCTATCTTCCCCCCCCCCCCCCCCTCCCTCGGTCAAATATTCACCAGGGCAAACTTTGTGAGGACAAAAGTACAACCTGATAAGTCCACAAGCTCCCACACAGGAAGGCCCTGTGAAAATAATTATTATAATGTAAAAATAATAATAACAATAATATCTAATAATAATAATAATGCAATAATATATATAATATACAATATAATATCATATAAAATGAAATGTAGGTCTAAGTGAGACCTACATAGAGGTTTTTGTTTCATGTCTCTAAGACGTTCCTACCGGAAGTTACAAGCAGTTTTGTCTTGAGTTTTCCTCCGAGGAGCAGTTTTGTCTGTGTTTTATTCCTAGGGGGCGCTAGAGCGCAATTTTGAGTTTTGGGGTTCGTTTTTTTTTATTAGATCGCAATTTCTGCCAGTCCTGATGTGTGTAAAAAGTTTGGTGAGTTTTGAAGTATTTTAAGGGGGTCAAATTACAGCTCAAAGAGGCAAAAATGTATGTTTTAGTAAACTTTTGTCTTGAAGGGGGAATTGCCAACTTCCTGTTGATTTTTGCCCGAGGAAATTGATTAATGAAATGTAGGTCTAAGTGAGACCTACATTGAGAATTTAGTTTCATGTCTCTACGACATTCGTACTGGGAGTTAGAGGAAGTTTTGTCTGGTTTTTTTCCTAGGGGGCGCTAGAGCGCAATTTTGAGTTTTGGGGTTCGGTTTTTTATTAGATCGCAATTTCCGCCAGTCCTGATGTGTGCAAAAAGTTTGGTGAGTTTTGAAGTATTTTAAGAGGGTCAAATTACAGCTCAAAGAGGCAAAAATGTATGTTTTTAGTAAACTTTTGTCTTGAAGGGGGAATTGCCAACTTCCTGTTGATTTTTGCCCGAGGAAATTAATTAATGAAATGTAGGTCTAAGTGAGACCTACATTGAGAATTTAGTTTCATGTCTCTACGACATTCGTACGGGGAGTTAGAGGAAGTTTTGTCTGTGTTTTTTTCCTAGGGGACGCTAGAGCGCAATTTTGAGTTTTGGGGTTCGGTTTTTTTTCATTAGATCGCAATTTCCGCCAGTCCTGATGTGTGTAAAAAGTTTGGTGAGTTTTGAAGTATTTTAAGGGGGTCAAATTACAGCTCAAAGAGGCAAAAATGTATGTTTTTAGTAAACTTTTGTCTTGAAGGGGGAATTGCCAACTTCCTGTTGATTTTTGCCCGAGGAAATTGATTAATGAAATGTAGGTCTAAGTGAGACCTACATTGAGAATTTAGTTTCATGTCTCTACGACATTTGTACTGGGAGTTAGAGGAAGTTTTGTCTGTGTTTTTTTTCTTAGGGGGCGCTAGAGCGCAATTTTGAGTTTTGGGTTTCGTTTTTTTTTTTTTATTAGATCGCAATTTCCGCCAGTCCTGATGTGTGTAAAAAGTTTGGTGAGTTTTGAAGTATTTTAAGGGGGTCAAATTACAGCTCAAAGAGGCAAAAATGTATGTTTTTAGTAAACTTTTGTCTTGAAGGGGGAATTGCCAACTTCCTGTTGATTTTTCGCCGAGGAAATTGATTAATGAAATGTAGGTCTAAGTGAGACCTACATTGAGAATTTAGTTTCATGTCTCTACGACATTTGTACGGGGAGTTAGAGGAAGTTTTGTCTGTGTTTTTTTTCCTAGGGGGCGCTAGAGCGCAATTTTGAGTTTTGGGGTTCGGTTTGGTTTTTTTCATTAGATCACAATTCCCGCCAGTCCTGATGTGTGTAAAAAGTTTGGTGAGTTTTGAAGTATTTTAACGGGGTCAAATTACAGCAGTTAAAAGAGGCAATTATGTATGTTTTTAGTAAACTTTTGTCTTGAAGGGGGAATTGCCAACTTCCTGTTGATTTTTGCCCGAGGAAATTAATTAATGAAATGTAGGTCTAAGTGAGACCTACATTGAGAATTTATTTCATGTCTCTACGACATTCGTACTGGGTGTTAGAGGAAGTTTTGTCTGTGTTTTTTTTCCTAGGGGGCGCTAGAGCGCAATTTTGAGTTTTGGGGTTCGGTTTTTTCATTAGATCGCAATTTCCGCCAGTCCTGATGTGTGTAAAAAGTTTGGTGAGTTTTGAAGTATTTTAAGCGGGTCAAATTACAGCTCAAAGAGGCAAAAATGTATGTTTTTAGTAAACTTTTGTCTTGAAGGGGGAATTGCCAACAGACTGTTGATTTTTGCCCGAGGAAATTGATTAATGAAATGTAGATCTAAGTGAGACCTACATTGAGAATTTAGTTTCATGTCTCTACGACATTCGTAC
The DNA here is from genome assembly GCF_033978785.1 of Entelurus aequoreus. NCBI lineage: Eukaryota > Metazoa > Chordata > Actinopteri > Syngnathiformes > Syngnathidae > Entelurus > Entelurus aequoreus. The sequence goes on from NC_084736.1 coordinate 3,373,265, forward strand.
GGGGAGTTAGAGGAAGTTTTGTCTGTGTTTTTTTTCCTAGGGGGCGCTAGAGCGCAATTTTGAGTTTTGGGGTTCTGTTTTTTATATTAGATCGCAATTTCCGCCAGTCCTGATGTGTGTAAAAAGTTTGGTGAGTTTTGAAGTATTTTAAGGGGGTCAAATTACAGCTCAAAGAGGCAAAAATGTATGTTTTTAGTAAACTTTTGTCTTGAAGGGGGAATTGCCAACTTCCTGTTGATTTTTGCCTGAGGAAATTAATTAATGAAATGTAGGTCTAAGTGAGACCTACATTGAGAATTTAGTTTCATGTCTCTACGACATTCGTACGGGGAGTTTGAGGAAGTTTTGTCTGTGTTTTTTTTCCTAGGGGGCGCTAGAGCGCAATTTTGAGTTTTGGGGTTCGTTTTTTTTATTAGATCGCAATTTCCGCCAGTCCTGATGTGTGTAAAAAGTTTGGTGAGTTTTGAAGTATTTTAAGATTACAGCTCAAAGAGGCAAAAATTAATGTTTTTAGTAAACTTTTGTCTTGAAGGGGGAATTGCCAACTTCCTGTTGATTTTTGCCCGAGGAAATTGATTAATGAAATGTAGGTCTAAGTGAGACCTACATTGAGAATTTAGTTTCATGTCTCTACGACATTCGTACTGGGTGTTAGAGGAAGTTTTGTCTGTGTTTTTTTTTTCTAGGGGGCGCTAGAGCGCAATTTTGAGTTTTGGGGTTTGGTTTTTTATTAGATCGCAATTTCCGTCAGTCCTGATGTGTGTAAAAAAGTTTGGTGAGTTTTGAAGTATTTTAAGGGGGTCAAATTACAGCTCAAAGAGGCAAAAATTAATGTTTTTAGTAAACTTTTGTCTTGAAGGGGGAATTGCCAACTTCCTGTTGATTTTTGCCCGAGGAAATTAATTAATGAAATGTAGGTCTAAGTGAGACCTACATTGAGAATTTAGTTTCATGTCTCTACGACATTCGTACTGGGTGTTAGAGGACGTTTTGTCTGTGTTTTTTTTCCTAGGGGGCGCTAGAGCGCAATTTTGAGTTTTGGGGTTCGGTTTTTTTATTAGATCGCAATTTCCGCCAGTCCTGATGTGTGTAAAAAGTTTGGTGAGTTTTGAAGTATTTTAAGGGGGTCAAATTACAGCTCAAAGAGGCAAAAATGTATGTTTTTAGTAAACTTTTGTCTTGAAGGGGGAATTGCCAACTTCCTGTTGATTTTTGCCCGAGGAAATTAATTTTTATTTTTACACTATATGCCAATAAAGAACATATGTTCTTACGTTTTACTATGAACTTATTTTTACACTTTTTACGTAACAATTAAGTATCTTTTATTTCTATAGCGCTCCTCATAGAGAGCTCCAAAAGTGCCTCACATGGTTGAAATACAAAGAGTAGAATCACATATTAGCATACAGCTTGATGAAACATAGCAAATACATCAATACATATATCAAATAATACAATTAGTATTTGGAATATTACTTGAAGAAGATTAGAAAATAAGAATATATGTTTTTATTTTTTACTGTTTACACTATAACTTATTTTTACACTTAAACAGTTAAAAGTTATGTTTTAATAATCAGCGGTTAACCTATTTTATACATGTATGCCAATTAGGAACATATGTTTTGAATTTTTACTATTAACAGTGTATAACTTATTTTCCACTTGTTTAACAATTCAAAATATTGCATATTTAAATTCTTTCCACATAGTATAGTATTATATTGTTTTATACTATAGTATGGTACTATATTGTATCTTACACTTGTATGCCAATAAAGAACGTATATTTTACATTTTTTTATTTGGACTTTTTTTACTTTTTTTTTTTACTCTTGTCTGCCAATCAGAATTATTCTAATCAGGAATATTACATTATTTTATAGTATAGTATTATATTATTTTATATTATAGTATGGTACTATATCGTATCTTACACTTGTATGCCAATTAAGAACGTATTTTTTACTTTTTTTATTTTTTACTTTTTACTTCTAGTTACTCTTGTCTGCCAATCAGGAATATTATAATCAGGAATATTACATCATTTTATAGTATAGTATTATATTATTTTATATTATAGTATGGTACTATATTGTATCTTACACTTGTATGCCAATTAAGAATGTTTTTTTTACTTTTTTAAATTTTTTTACTTTTTACTTCTGGTTACTCTTGCCTGCCAATCAGGAATATTACATAGTTGTATTGTATAGTATTATATTATTTTATATTATAGTATGGTACTATATCGTATCTTACACTTGTATGACAATTAAGAACATATTTTTTTACTTCTTTTATTTTTTACTTTTAGTTACTCTTGTCTGCTAATCAGGAATATTACATTATTTTATAGTATAGCATTATATTATTTTATATTATAGTATGGTACTATATCATATCTTACATTTGTATGCCAATTAAGAACGTATTTTTTACTTTTTTTTTTTTTTTTTACTTTTTACTTCTTTTTACTCTTGTCTGCCAATCAGGAATATTACATCATTTTATAGTATAGTATTATACTATTTTATATTATAGCATGGTACTATATCGTATCTTACACTTGTATGCCAATTAAGAACTTTTTTTTTTAACGTTTTACTTCTTTTTTCTCTTGTCTGCCAATGATGTTATTTTATAGTAAATCCATTTTACACTTGTTTGCCAATAAAGAACATATGTTTTATTCCTGCTACTAACAGTGGTTAAAGGAGCTGTTTGCAACTCCTCACAGTTACATTTTACAAAGCAAAAATGCTAACAAGAACACTAGCAGCTAGCTGATGCTAGCATTAGTGATTTAACACAACATTTGAATATTAATATTTTATATCATATCTTGTGTGACAACTTTATTTTGTTTCATGTTTGACTAGTAGCAGGGGTTCACTTCTTTTTACACCAGAACATATTATTTGTACTTTTCACTATTAACAGTATCTAACTTAATTTACTACTTGCCCAATAATTACAAATATTATATATTTTTTATGTTTTGGTAGCAACAGTGGTGAACTGTTGCTACCAAAACAACAAACACTTGCATACCAATTAGGATTTTTTTTTTTTACTAACAACAGTGGTTAAGTTCTTGTCTAACAGTAAAAATATGATATAGTTTTGGTGTTTTACTTTAACTTCTTTTCACAGGTGTCTGCTAATGAAGAATATGATATCAAATCTACTATTTTGCACTTGCATGATAATGATGAACATCATGTTTTATATTAACAGCAGTTAACTTATTGTTGCACTTGTCTAACAATGTCAAATTTTATAAAAAAGACGGATATATTTTTTCATATTTTACTATTAACAGTGGTTAACTTTTTTTTTTTTTACACTTGTATGCCCTTTTTTATTCTGCATAACTTCTTTCTACACTTGAAAATGAAAATATATATATTTTTTACTTTTTACTGTCAACAGTAGTTATCTTATTTTTGTCCGACAATTACAATTCTTATGTTTTAGTATTAACACGGCTTAACTTCTTTTTACACTTTTGTCCCAATGAGGTTTTTTTTAATCCTTGGCACTTTGGTTGTTTGGTAAGTGCTATGATCTTCTTTGGCAACTCACCCCACACAGGATCGGTGGTCACCAGCAGCAGAAGTAAAAGACTTGCCGGCATGACGACGCCAGGTGTGCTTGCACTCACGGCCATGCCTAGAACCAGGTCAGGTCCTAGACCGGGTCTGGTGCGCAGCAAATTGTGTCCATTTCCCGGAAGCCACCTGATGCCGTTCAGAAGAAACATGTCATGCGTGATAAAGGAAAGATACAATAATAATAATAATAATAATAATACACTCACCTCAAACGGGGCCGCTCTCAGGTAGGCAGCAAAAAGGAGGAAATTACTCCATGTTACTTCCGCCCTGACCTTCCCATGCAGATAACATCGTTAGAATAAACTCTCTATGTAAAGCACCTGGTCACGTGACCCAGCCCGGTGTTACATTACCTGCACAGATGCTCCTTTGTGCCTAAATAAAAGTCAGTGCGGCGACACAGAAGAGAGTGAAGTTACAAACAGTCCAGTGCCGACAACAATATGCTAACAAATAATACTTCTCCCTGTCGAGGGTGCACTTTGCCCTCCTGGATTGTTCTCAGGCTGCACTGTTTGCTTGCCCTCGCCGCTGCGACTCTTACCTAGCAACCTGGCTCGAAGGGAGGGAAACAGCGCCCCCCTGTGGCGGTTAAAGCCTCACAACTCCTGGACAAAATGAGCATTCCTGGAATATTTCTCGGGATGAAAGCAGTTTTCTCACCTAATCCCGACCTCTCAGTCTGGGAAAGGGGGTCAAAGTGAAGGGATCCTAATTAGCAGCGTGATAGCCATTAAGCTCTTAAATGATGTATTTGTATGATTGTTTTTGCATGTTTACGACGAATAAAATGTACTAAAATAAAGTGTGTTGTAATAATCCAGGAATGTAACTCCAATGTGTCTCCCTCGAACCTTTTACTTCCTATCAATAACGTCACTTCCCTATCTCTCCCCGGAAGTCCCGCCCCCTACCATGTCTGCTCCTGGCTGGGAGAAGGTGTCTCTGGGTAATAATCTAATTAGCATATTTAAAACTAATACAATATATAGATATTTTTTTATCCTTTAGTGCTCCCCTCAAGTTTGGTCCTGGGAGTGTCAGTCATAAAAAGGTTAAAAGTAAGTCATGTATTAATAAAAAATAAAACAACTAAGTGGTTGATTTGAAGTAATTGGAGCCTTAAATATGTCAATAATTCATAACATTAATAACATTGGTCCATTGTAGTTATCTAATTTTTTCATATATATATATATATATATATATATATATATATATATATATATATATATATATATATATATATATATATATTAGGGATGTCCGATAATGGCTTTTTGCCGATATCCGATATTGTCCAACTCTTTAATTACCGATACCGATATCAACCGATATATACAGTGGTGGAATTAACACATTAATATGTCTAACTTGGACAACCAGGTATGGTGAAGATAAGGTAATTAAAAACATTTTCTTGAATAAAAAAGAAAGTAAAACAATATAAAAACAGTTACATAGAAACTAGTAATTAATGAAAATTAGTAACATTAACTGTTAAAGGTTAGTACTATTAGTGGAGCAGCAGCACGCACAATCATGTGTGCTTACGGACTGTATCCCTTGCAGACTGTATTGATATATATTGATATATAATGTAGGAAGCAGAATATTAATAACAGAAAGAAACAACCCTTTTGTGTGAATGAGGAGGGAGGTTTTTTGGGTTGATGCATTAATTGTAAGTGTATCTTGTGTTTTTTATGTTGATTTAATTAAAAAAAAAACAAAAAAAAAACGATACCGGTAATAAAAAAAAACGATACCGATAATTTCCGATATTACATTTTAACGCATTTATCGGCCAATAATATCGGCAGGCCGATATTATCGGACATCCCTAATATATATATATATATATATATATATATATATATATATATATATATATATATATATATATATATGAGAGAGCAATATTGCCCCCTTGTGGTTCTGTGCCGTCACAACTCCCTCCTCCAACCATAACACTTTCACTTAACACACAAAGTTGACCTTTAGTTTTGTCTTTAAAGTATAATTAATGTCCTCTTTTTGTGTGGTTTTTTTTGTTTACAAAATAACAAATGAAAATGGCCCCTACATAATTTGACTTTTCAGTATGCAACCCTTAGTGGAAGACGTTTGGACACACCTGAGCTGTATTCACTGTTTAGAGTTTTTCGCATTACATTACAAATGTTTTTTGTTTTTGTTTACAATTTTACTCTTGTTTAATCCAACAATAAGCCAACACAACTGGATCTGCCGGCCGCACTATGGACACCCCCGTGTGAAGACAATATTTTATTGCATGTTCAGATTGTTCTCAAATTTAAAAGACATGCATCGCATGCAATTTAACCCGTCAAAATTGAAAGAGCGAATACATTTAGTTAGAAAAGATGAAGTGCTATAAGAGTGCACTTTACTTCCAGGCTTTTGCGGGCCGCATAAAACAATGTGGCGGGCCAGAACTGGCCCCCGGGCCTTGAGTTTGACACCTGTGTTCCAGAACTAAAACTGGTTCGGAACTAATAAATGTTCAGATTGTAATAATCCAAATATGATAAGCAGCAAAGTGGACAGCCGTCAACATTGTGGCTCTGAGAGTGAACAGAGGCGACAAGAAGTAAGCCAGCTAGTCGCTAACTAAACAGCTAGTCGCTAACTAAACAGCTAGTCGCTAACTAAACAGCTAGTCGCTAACTAAAGCTTGTTTTGGTGCTCCTGATCGTCTCCCATTCCTGCAACTCAGTGCCGCGTTTAGGCAAGAAAAACCGCCAATACCTGCGGCTGAGGCAAGCATTCTACAAACTGTGTTTAGATTGTATTTTTTAAATATTCCAATAAAAACGCGAAAGTGATATATTGAAAATGCTTATTTTCGGGTTTTCGTGGAATATATTCCCTTTTTGATCATGGAAAATGAAACATGATTTAATCGTGATTAATCCACAGCAACACCACCACTAAAATGTTTTATCGTTTATAATTTTTTCCATTATTACAACAGAAAATAATGGTAACGTCCAGGTTAATATATGTGAAATGAAGTGGGAACAGCAGGTTACACACAAACACTGGTGGAAACTAAATGGCAGTGGTATCAAAATCCTCCATCCCTTAACTTTACTGGAGTTCCTGGCGAGGAAATACCTCTCAGAGTCCTTCCGCCTTACGTTTGGCTTTAAACTCTGTACGCTACCAAACACAAGCCAGAGTTTTTCCTGGAGTCCCCCGGCCAAGGACCCTGCCCAGTACTTGCACAGGAGAGAACCTCCAGGCCGCACAATCTCCTCGGCCAAGTCCAGGAAAGAAAAGCACAGCCTGACGACTCTCTGGTGGTCCAGGGCCCGGAAGCCGCTGGCATTGGGGGGGGGGGGCACGTCACTGAGGAGGAGATGAGTCCGGCCCCCGGGGAGCAGGTGGAAAAGCTTGGCGTGCGTGGCTGGATGGGAAGTGTATGTTTTGGAGGTCAATGCCAAGGACTGTACCACAGGGTAACTTTCAATACCTGTACATTTAATATTCTTGTATTTAACTCAATAATGGAATGATGTTGTATTTGTAGTCATGTACGCTTAAAAGTCATATATTGTAAATGAAGGTAATAATACAATAAGTTGTTTAGTGTTCCCGTGAGACGTGTAGAAACGCCGACTCAACACCAAGCCAAACCCGAGTCAATGAAGAGAACGTCGTAAGCTTGACCATTTACTTTTGACATTTCTTCATAGACAAGATGGTGAAAAAGTGAAAAGAACAAAGTCACAATTATTGCCTCTGTACATATTTGTCATAGAAAATGTAACTGTAATGTCCCAAAATGTCCAGCAGAGGGAGACTCCCGTCTGCCTAAATGACTTGAACACATTGTATCTAATTCGACAATTCTATTCAACATATCGGCACTATTCCCCTTGTTAACGTGTCTGACATGTTAACTTGTTAAAGACAACTTACAGAATTGCTTCTTCGCCACTTTGTGTAGGATGGCAACAGAAATGACGACAGAAGACCGCAACATGTACGACTTGCTTTCGAACGAATACCGGAAGTCAACCAACAGGAAGTACTTTAGCGGAAGTGACATCATCTAACTGCTGTTTACCGATTATAGCGTATAATAAATAAAAACAACTTTAGCTCCAAATTAAAGTAATGCAGTCACTAATACAAAAGTATTATCAAGTAATTATGTAAATAATATCAGCGATTGACTTCAGGACAACACAAGTTGCATTGAGAAAAACTGAGATGTTTTGTGCAAGAAATTTAATTTGATTGATTGAGACTTTTATTAGTAGATTGCACAGTACAGTACATATTCCGTACAATTGACCACTAAATGGTAACACCCCAATAAGTTGTTCAACTTGTTTAAGTCGGGGTCCACGTTAATCAATTCATGGTTATGTAACCTATTTTTATGGGCTTGCCTCTTTGTGATGTTAAGTTCCTGTTATACAGTAAATGCCTTGAGCTCTTATTTTGAAGGCGCTAAGAGCGGAAGTGGTGACACGTTGTAGTGGAGCGGAGGTTTTGAAAGAAAGGTAATAAAGTTGGCTTTGCACTGTGTTTATTGTTTATTATATATATATTTTTTTGTATTCTATTTTAGTTACTTTGAATTTACAACCCCTTGGCGCTGTTTTGTACTGTTTTAGTTTATCGTCTGTTTGTAATTGAAATTTATAAATAAAGGTTTAAAAAAATTAAAATTAAATAAAAAAATTAACAAAACACGTGCAAGGGATAACACTATAATAAAACAAAAGCAAATAAAAGTATCAGGCGTTTACATTTTTTTTTAATGGCGTTCGTTTTTAGAATGTGGGAGATTATCCCAGCCTTTTTGTTTTCCTTTGTCATTATTAGTGAGTGGCACATTATTTTTTAAAATTCAGAATAAAACAAAAAACATATTTGGTTTGCATGCTACTACTCTGGATTTATAAATACCAAATTTACCTAAAAGACACTCTCTATTTTATGCTGCCATTTTTTTTTTTTGCTGCAGCTGTTACATACACTGTAATATTGTACATGGTCATTGGGATTTGTTATATATTGTGTATATTATATAATATATTTTAACAAATCAGTATATATTATATACTGTATATATATAATTTGTAAATATTACATGTTATATTTTATATTGCTACTATGGTACATTTTTAGTCTACTTTATACCTGCATTATCCTTTCCATCCTTTGTAAGTGAGCTACTGTGTGGAACAATTTCGCTTGTGGATCATTAAAGTTAGTCTAAATCTAAAAAAAAGAAGAAAAAAAAGAAAGGTAATAAAGTGTTCCTCGTGTAAAACTGGAGGACCACTTCAAAACCTCCGCTCCACTACAACGTGTCACCACTTCCGCTCTTAGCGCCTTCAAAATAAGAGCTCAAGGCATTTACTGTATAACAGGAACTTAACATCACAAAGAGGCAAGCCCATAAAAATAGGTTACAGTCATTTGTATTTATGTGCAGTTTGGATCATCATGTCGCTTATCCTTTTCTATAAATAACCCCAAGCGTTCATATTTACACACCTGTACCTATGAGCCGCCACCTGGCTCCAGGCACCGCAGTCCACCACGCTGCATCCCGGCTGAACTTGTCGTCAACCTCCAGCAATTTGAAGGCGCTCCTGCAGCGAAAGTTCCGGCCGTGCAAAGCTTTGACGACGGACGAGCCATCCTTTTTTTCCGGGGGAACTTTTCATTCTTCGGTTGACGTCATGTCAGCTGGATCAGTCTTCGCTGTATGGAAGTTTGTAAACATGCTTTCCGGAGGACGAGAAACCGGAAGTGGGATGTACTGCGCATGCGCCGAAATAGACCTCCCAATTGGCTGCAGCATAAATAAGGCGGTCCGTGCGTCACTTGTATTCCTCCCATCACAACACACCTACGCATATTTGTTTCTCACCTGAGCTCTACTATTCATTTTCTTCACACCACAATTTGTTTATTCCATTACTTTTTGTATTCATGTAAAAATAGTATCAATATATTGCACGAGTCCATGTTCATCTGTTCTGAATCTGTATAAGGATAGTAAAACTGTTTTTAACACTTGTTTCTAGTGGGTCATATTTCAGAGTGGCACGTCACAAACCAGAATGCGGAAACACGTGTGACTAGATGTGACCAATCTAAGTCTAAGACTAGATGTGACCAATCTAAGTCTAAGACGAGATGTGACCAATCTAAGACGAGATGTGACCAATCTAAGTCTAAGACTAGATGTGACCAATCTAAGTCTAAGACGAGATGTGACCAATCTAAGTCTAAGACGAGATGTGAGCAATCTAAGTCTAAGACTAGATGTGAGCAATCTAAGTCTAAGACTAGATGTGAGCAATCTAAGTCTAAGACGAGATGTGACCAATCTAAGTCTAAGACAAGATGTGACCAATCTAAGACTAGATGTGACCAACCTAAGTCTAACACTAGATGTGACCAGTCTAAGACTAGATGTGACCAATCTAAGTCTAAGACGAGATGTGACCAATCTAAGAATAGATGTGACCAATCTAAGTCTAAGACTAGCTGTGACCAATCTAGACGAGATGTGACCAATCTAAGTCTAAAACTAGATGTGACCAATCTAAGTCTAAGACAAGATGTGACCAATCTAAGTCTAAGACTAGATGTGACCAATCTAAGTCTAAGACTAGATGTGACCAATCTAAGTCTACGACGAGATGTGACCAATCTAAGAGTAGATGTGACCAATCTAAGTCTACGACGAGTTGTGACCAATCTAAGAGTAGATGTGAGCAATCTAAGTCTAAGACGAGATGTGACCAATCTAAGAGTAGATGTGACCAATGTAAATCTAAGACTAGATGTGACCAATCTAAGACTAGATGTGACCAACCTAAGTCTAAGACTAAATGTGACCAATCTAAGTCTAAAACAAGATGTGACCAATCTAAGACAAGATGTGACCAATCTAAGACTAGATGTGACCAATCTAAGACTAGATGTGACCAATCTAAGACTAAAACAAGATGTGACCAATCTAAGACTGGATCTGACCAATCTAAGTCTATGACAAGATGTGACCAGTCTAAGACTAGATCTGACCAATCTAAGTCTATGACTAGATGTGACTAGTCTAATACTAGATGTGACCAGTCTAAGTCTATGAGCATGAACCTACTTGGAGGAGAGACCAAACGTCTCCTAAGACCAACCAAACAGTCCAGTTGAGATCCATTGAACATCTCAGGTGTGTTCTCATTTATGTCCTTCTTGTCTAAACACAAGTAATAATCAATATTGGATTAGATTTACATGGTGAGCAATGCACACATGCACATGTTGATGGTGGTAAGCTACGTGTGTAGCCACAGAAGTACATGTTGATGGTGGTAAGCTACGTGTGTAGCCACAGAAGTACATGTTGATGGTGGTAAGCTACGTGTGTAGCCACAGAAGTACATGTTGATGGTGGTAAGCTACGTGTGTAGCCACAGAAGTACATGTTGATGGTGGTAAGCTACGTGTGTAGCCACAGAAGCACATGTTGATGGTGGTAAGCTACGTGTGTAGCCACAGAAGCACATGTTGATGGTGGTAAGCTACGTGTGTAGCCACAGAAGCACATGTTGATGGTGGTAAGCTACGTGTGTAGCCACAGAAGCACATGTTGATGGTGGTAAGCTACGTGTGTAGCCACAGAAGCACATGTTGATGGTGGTAAGCTACGTGTGTAGCCACAGAAGCACATGTTGATGGTGGTAAGCTACGTGTATAGCCACAGAAGTACATGTTGATGGTGGTAAGCTACGTGTGTAGCCACAGAAGTACATGTTGATGGTGGTAAGTTACGTGTGTAGCCACAGAAGTACATGTTGATGGTGGTAAGCTACGTGTGTAGCCACAGAAGTACATGTTGATGGTGGTAAGCTACGTGTGTAGCCACAGAAGTACATGTTGATGGTGGTAAGCTACGTGTGTAGCCACAGAAGTACATGTTGATGGTGGTAAGCTACGTGTGTAGCCACAGAAGCACATGTTGATGGTGGTAAGCTACGTGTGTAGCCACAGAAGTACATGTTGATGGTGGTAAGCTACGTGTGTAGCCACAGAAGCACATGTTGCTGGTGGTAAGCTACGTGTGTAGCCACAGAAGCACATGTTGATGGTGGTAAGTAGCCACAGAAGCACATGTTGATGGTGGTAAGCTACGTGTGTAGCCACAGAAGTACAAGTTGATGGTGGTAAGCTACGTGTGTAGCCACAGAAGTACATGTTGATGGTGGTAAGCTACGTGTGTAGCCACAGGAGTACATTTTGATGGTGGTAAGCTACGTGTGTAGCCACAGGAGTACATGTTGATGGTGGTAAGCTACGTGTGTAGCCACAGGAGTACATGTTGATGGTGGTAAGCTACGTGTGTAGCCACAGAAGTACATGTTGATGGTGGTAAGCTACGTGTGTAGCCACAGAAGTACATGTTGATGGTGGTAAGCTACGTGTGTAGCCACAGAAGTACATGTTGATGGTGGTAAGCTACATGTGTAGCCACAGAAGTACATGTTGATGTTTTCAAAATGTTTCTTAGGGGGAACTTGATGCCAAAATCAGCGTGAAGGTAATGCTGAAGGTCATGTCCACCATGAAAGACAAGCACAACGGTGCCTTCCTGGACTACCAAGACAGCATGTTGCACCAACATGAAGCCAAATGTGATTCTGCAAGATTGATTGGTGTTGCTTACATGTCACCAGGTGGCGCTGTTCCACACGGCCACTGTAGCAGGGCAGATCTTGAGGGGGTCGGGGTTATTCCCGTTGATGTTTGCTCCAGGGCAGAAGAAGGGGTACATGATGTCGGTAAAGAAGTCCTTAAAGGTGTAGATGGGCATCATGCTGATAGGGTTGGAGAAGGTCACCTCACCGGCGTCGTAGTCCAGCTGGACCCGGACTCTGGTCAGCTCCCCCTCCAGCTGCAAGCGAGTGCTGGGTCTGGTCATGGCCGAGTATTCCCCCTCGTAGTGCGATATCATCCAGAAGCCGCCCTCGGGGCAGCCGGAGATGCGGCCTTTTCTGTCCACGGACCCTCTGACCACGCCCAGCATCCAGTCCACCTTGGCGCCCACCTCCACCTCCCAGGCATGGCGGCCCGAGGAGAAGCCCTCGGAGCCCAGGGCGAAGACGAAGTGGCCGAAGCGTTCGGGGTTGGCCGGGAGCTGCTGCAGAGAGCCGCTGTTGGCCACGCTGGTGAGGTCCTTGGAGATGGACAACCAGGAGTACGCCGTGTTGGGGTCCAGGGTGATGGGCGCTACAACACAAGGAAATGTCATTTGTCACAAAGTCAAAACCAGCTGCAAAGTATAACATGTGAATAATGCTGTATAATAGACTGTATTTATATTATTCACATGTGAATAATGCTGTATAATAGACTGTATTTAAGTTATTCACATGTGAATAATACTGTATAATAGACTGTATTTATGTTATTCACATGTGAATAATGCTGTATAATAGACTGTATTTATATTATTCACATGTGAATAATGCTGTATAATAGACTGTATTTATATTATTCACATGTGAATAATGCTGTATAATAGACTGTATTTATGTTATTCACATGTGAATAATACTGTATAATAGACTGTATTTATGTTATTCACATGTGAATAATGCTGTATAATAGACTGTATTTATATTATTCACATGTGAATAATGCTGTATAATAGACTGTATTTATATTATTCACATGTGAATAATGCTGTATAATAGACTGTATTTATGTTATTCACATGTGAATAATACTGTATAATAGACTGTATTTATGTTATTCACATGTGAATAATGCTGTATAATAGACTGTATTTATATTATTCACATGTGAATAATGCTGTATAATAGACTGTATTTATATTATTCACATGTGAATAATGCTGTATAATAGACTGTATTTATGTTATTCGCATGTGAATAATGCTGTATAATAGACTGTATTTATATTATTCACATGTGAATAATGCTGTATAATAGACTGTATTTATATTATTCACATGTGAATAATGCTGTATAATAGACTGTATTTATGTTATTCACATGTGAATAATGCTGTATAATAGACTGTATTTATGTTATTCACATGTGAATAATGCTGTATAATAGACTGTATTTATATTATTCACATGTGAATAATGCTGTATAATAGACGGTATTTATATTATTCACATGTGAATAATGCTGTATAATAGACTGTATCTATATTATTCACATGTGAATAATGCTGTATAATAGACTGTATTTATATTATTCACATGTGAATAATGCTGTATAATAGACTGTATTTATATTATTCACATGTGAATAATGCTGTATAATAGACTGTATTTATGTTATTCACATGTGAATAATGCTGTATAATAGACTGTATTTATGTTATTCACATGTGAATAATGCTGTATAATAGACTGTATTTATATTATTCACATGTGAATAATGCTGTATAATAGACGGTATTTATATTATTCACATGTGAATAATGCTGTATAATAGACTGTATCTATATTATTCACATGTGAATAATGCTGTATAATAGACTGTATTTATATTATTCACATGTGAATAATGCTGTATAATAGACTGTATTTATATTATTCACATGTGAATAATGCTGTATAATAGACTGTATTTATATTATTCACATGTGAATAATGCTGTATAATAGACTGTATCTATATTATTCACATGTGAATAATGCTGTATAATAGACTGTATTTATATTATTCACATGTGAATAATGCTGTATAATAGACGGTATTTATATTATTCACATGTGAATAATGCTGTATAATAGACGGTATTTATATTATTCACATGTGAATAATGCTGTATAATAGACTGTATCTATATTATTCACATGTGAATAATGCTGTATAATAGACGGTATTTATATTATTCACATGTGAATAATGCTGTATAATAGACTGTATCTATATTATTCACATGTGAATAATGCTGTATAATAGACTGTATTTATATTATTCACATGTGAATAATGCTGTATAATAGACTGTATCTATATTATTCACATGTGAAAAATAAGGACATTTCAATGTGACCCCAAACTTTTGAACGGTAGTATATATATATATATATATATATATATAAATATATATAAATATAAGAGAGAGAGAGAGAGAGAGAGAGAGAGAGAGAGAGAGAGAGAGAGAGAGAGAGAGAGAGAGAGAGAGAGAGAGAGAGAGAGAGAGAGAGAGAGAGAGATCAGAAGGCATAAGAAAAAGTATCTACATTTGATTGTTTACATTTGTTAGTTTAGGGTTGAAGTTGCCTGGAGTTTTTTTTTGTGCGGTTTAGGAGGATAGAGATGCCCTTTCTTTTCCACCTGTTGGGAGTGCATTCCACATTGATGTGGCATAGAAGGAGAATGAGTTAAGACCTTTGTTAGATGGGAATCTGGGTTTAACGTGGATAGTGGAGCTCCCCCTGGTGTTGTGGTTATGGCGGTCATTTATGTTAAGGAAGTAGTTTGACAAGTACTTCGGTATCAGGGAGGTGTAGCAGATTTTATAGACTAGGCTCAGTGCAAGTTGTTTTACTCTGGAGGCGAGGATTAGTGATTTAAAAGTAGCTAAAACACTGCAGACTGCGGATGGCCTTTATCTTTACTTTTCACACCAAAACGCGTCCATTCTCCCTTTTCTGTCTACACACTGTGTCTGCTTGTAAGTACTCAGTGTGTGTGTGCTGCCTAACATGCTCCTCTGCTCGTAAAACCAGCAATGTCATGACGTGACGACGCACCGTCATGCCCGCTAACAATAATAATACTTGGGAACCGGTACTTTTCAAACAGAGTATAGTACCGTTTTTGATTCGTTAGTACCGCGATACTACTGTATACTAGTACCGCTATACCGTACAACCCTCCTCCTGACTGTTGATATTTGCAAGCATCAAGTAGGACACTGACAGCACAATTAGAGTCAACATGTCAGATGATGCTTACTGTACTGAACCATTTCCACCATCTTCTCCCAAACATGGTACTTGAGGGAGCTGACATGTTTGGCCACGTCAATAAGAGCGCCGGACACCTTCTCCGGCTCCTTCTGCGGCAGCTGTGCCCTTTAACGACAAAGTGTCAGCTCAAGGTGGAGTTGTAGAAAGTGTTGTCACGAAGAAGGAATTCTTACCTCTTCTTGGTGTTTGGGTAATTCTACAGCGAGAAGACACGTGTTGTTATTATCACCGATAAGCGCGTTTCGATGGCGGCGGAGACGAGGCCTCGTACCTGCAGGAAGAGGGCGTCGCCGGATGCGATCTCGTTCTCCACGGCGATGACGGCGTGCGAGAAGGTCAAGATGTCTCTGGTGATGCTCTCCGACTTCTTCCTCACCAGCTCCCGCTTCTCCTCCTCCTCCTGCTGCAGGGCGGCCAGCCGAGCCACTTCCTCCTTTTGCAGGAAGTCCCGCAGATGCTCAAACTCCTCCCTGACCTGCTTCTCCGAGGCCTCCGCCTGGTTCTGTGCGGGCGTGGAAATGGGCGGGTCACACGTCTTCCATGCAAGCGCAGCGTGGAACATACAGTATTAAGTACGGTAACAGTGGGTACTAACCCTTGTGGCTGTAGGCAACTTCCTTGATGTAGTTTTCATTAACACTTCAGCAAACATCTAGCTCTTTTTTGTTGTTGTTATGATACCACAGAAAAGTGTGATGACGACCATAGAACAAGAAATGGAATCTATCAAATAGATCTGCTTACTCCGTACAAAATGTATTAAGCACACTTTGAAAGCTAAATGTGACCAGTCTAAGACTAGATGTGACCAGTCTAAGACTGGATGTGACCAGTCTAAGACTGAATGTGACCAGTCTAAGACTGAATGTGACCAGTCTAAGACTGGATGTGACCAGTCTAAGACTGAATGTGACCAGTCTAAGACTGAATGTGACCAGTCTAAGACTGAATGTGACCAGTCTAAGACTGGATGTGACCAGGCTAAGACTGGATGTGACCAGGCTAAGACTGGATGTGACCAGTCTAAGACTGGATGTGACCAGTCTAAGACTGAATGTGACCAGTCTAAGACTGGATGTGACCAGTCTAAGACTGGATGTGGCCAGACTAACAATAGATATGACCAGTCTAAGACTGGATGTGACCAGTCTAAGACTGGATGTGGCCAGGCTAACAATAGATGTGACCAGTCTAAGACTGGATGTGACCAGTCTAAGACTGGATGTGACCAGTCTAAGACTGAATGTGACCAGTCTAAGACTGAATGTGACCAGTCTAAGACTGGATGTGACCAGGCTAACAATAGATGTGACCAGTCTAAGACTGGATGTGACCAGTCTAAGACTGGATGTGACCAGTCTAAGACTGAATGTGACCAGTCTAAGACTAGATGTGACCAATCTAAGACTGGATGTGACCAATCTAAGACTGGATGTGACCAGTCTAATTCTAAGACTGGATGTGACCAATCTAATTCTAAGACTGGATGTGACCAGTCTAATTCTAAGACTGGATGTGACCATTTTAAGACTGGATGTGACCAGTCTAAGACTGAATGTGACCAGTCTAAGACTGGATGTGACCAGTCTAAGACTGGATGTGACCAGTCTAAGACTAGATGTGACCAGTCTAAGACTAGATGTGACCAATCTAAGACTGGATGTGACCAGTCTAATTCTAAGACTGGATGTGACCAGTCTAATTCTAAGACTGGATGTGACCAGTCTAATTCTAAGACTGGATGTGACCAGTCTAATTCTAAGACTGGATGTGACCAGTCTAATTCTAAGACTGGATGTGACCAATCTAATTCTAAGACTGGATGTGACCAGTCTAATTCTAAGACTGGATGTGACCAGTCTAATTCTAAGACTGGATGTGACCAGTCTAATTCTAAGACTGGATGTGACCAATCTAATTCTAAGACTGGATGTGACCAGTCTAATTCTAAGACTGGATGTGACCAGTCTAATTCTAAGACTGCATGTGACCAATCTAATTCTAAGACTACATGTGACCAGTCTAATTCTAAGACTGGATGTGACCAGTCTAAGACTGGATGTGACCAGTCTAAGACTGGATGTGACCAGTCTAAGACTGGATGTGACCAGTCTAAGACTGGATGTGACCAGTCTAAGACTAGATGTGACCAGTCTAAGACTGGATGTGACCAGTCTAAGACTGGATGTGACCAGTCTAAGACTGGATGTGACCAGTCTAAGACTAGATGTGACCAGTCTAAGACTAGATGTGACCAGTCTAAGACTGGATGTGACCAGTCTAAGACTGGAAGTGACCAGTCTAATTCTAAGACTAAATGTGACCAATCTAAGACTAGATGTGACCGATCTAAGACTAAGACTAGATGTGACCAATCTAAGACTAGATGTGACCGATCTAATTATAAGACTAGATGTGACCAGTCTAATTCTAAGAATAGATGTGACCAGTCTAAGACTAGATGTGACCAGTCTAATTCTAAGACTAGATGTGACGAGTCTAAGACTAGATGTGACCAGTCTAATTCCAAGACTAAATGTGACCAATCTAAGACTAGATGTGACCGAGCTAAGACTAAGACTAGATGTGACCAGTCTAAGTCTAAGACTAGATGTGACCAGTCTAAGTCTAAGACTAGATGTGACCAGTCTAAGACTAGATGTGACCGATCTAAGACTAAGACTAGATGTGACCAATCTAAGACTAAGACTAAATGTGACCAATCTAAGACTAAGACTAGATGTGACCAGTCTAAGTCTAAGACTAGATGTGACCAGTCTAAGACTAGATGTGACCAATCTAAGTTAAAGACTAGATGTGACCAATCTAAGACTAAATTTGACCGATCTAAGACTAAGACTAGATGTGACCAATCTAAGACTAAGACTAGATGTGACCAGTCTAAGTCTAAGACTACATGTGACCAGTCTAAGACTAGATGTGACCAATCTAAGTTAAAGACTAGATGTGACCAATCTAAGACTAAATTTGACCGATCTAAGACTAAAACTAGATGTGACCGATCTAGGACTAGATGTGACCGATCTAAATCCAAGACTAGATGTAACCGATCTAAGACTAAACTAGATGTGACCGATCTAAGACTAAATGTGACCAATCTAAGACTAAATGTGACCAATCTAAGGGGTTAACCTCTTAAGGCCCAAGCTGTTTGTTTACATGCTTTTTTTATTTCTTTTTGCTATTTGGTCTTATTGGACCCTAATTAGAATAAAAACTATGAGTCATCTTTTGATATGATGTACTTAGTCCATAACTACACAAACGTGTACTTCATGTTTAGTGACATGCTAATTCTTATTTTTACACTGTTTTTTCCAAATTCCATTGTATGTTATACTCTTCTGACACCACCAGATGGCAGCATAAGTGTCCACATAAGCGGCCATAAGACCCCAATTCAGTAGTGTACACAATTGTGGAAATAAGAGCTAAAAGGTGCTGTCCATGCATGTGGCCACTAAGCCTTTAGAGGTTTTAAAAGGATTGTACTTACTCCGCACATACACTAGCGTTCAAAAGTTTGGGGTCACATTGAAATGTCCTTATTTTGGAAGGAAAAGCACTGTACTTTTCAATGAAGATCACTTTAAACTAGTCTTAACTTGAAAGAAATACACTCTAATGTGGTAAATGACTATTGTAGCTGCAAATGTCTGGTTTTTGGTGCAATATCTACATAGGTGTATAGAGGCCCATTTCCAGCAACTATCACTCCAGTGTTCTAATGGTACAATGTGTTTGCTCATTGGCTCAGAAGGCTAATTGATGATTAGAAAACCCTTGTGCAATCATGTTCACACATCTGAAAACACTTTAGCTCGTTACAGAAGCTACAAAACTGACCTTCCTTTGAGCAGATTGAGTTTCTGGAGCATCACATTTGTGGGCTCAATTAAACACTCAAAATGGCCAGAAAAAGAGAACTTTCATCTGAAACTCGACAGTCTATTCTTGTTCTTAGAAATGAAGGCTCAAACACAAAATTGTTTGGGTGACCCCAAACTTTTGAACGGTAGTGTAGCGCCACCGAGGATTCTGCCATGAAAAAAATGTTGCAGCCCTCTCCTCTAAAACAATGACTACTATCAAATCACTTAGATTAGTTAAGACACAGAGAATTAGATGATCTGATCAGAGAAATGTAATCCACATTCATTTGAAGAACCCAATGACAACTCGAGCTAGTGTCAAACACTCAGTACTCAATGTGAGATATTTAAGTAACAAATCATTTTTAATGATTGATTGTATTCTCTCTTACAATCTGTATGTTATGTTTGAACTGAAAGATGGCTCCACAAATGCAGTTCTGATTGAAACTAGCCCACCTCACTTCAACCCTGTAAGATCCCACCAAACATTTGATCACACCTAGCATCAGCTTACAGTGTTTTTTCAAGCACGGGAAAGAAGAAAGGAAGGAAAGAAAATACGGGAAAGCTGCTGATGGTGTGTTTGACAGAGCAGCGGCTGGAAGAAGATACCGTAGCAGTCCACTCTCCAAGGTAAATACTGTACATTAGTACTTCAAAAAACTACTGTAGATGCTGTACATTGTACTGTATGAGCTTTTACATTTATTTTGAAAAGGCAAACTACGTGTTAAATGTTTGCTGTTTAGGGGGGCATGTTAGAATAATTGTTTCTAAATTATCACAAAAACTCTGTGTTACATTTGAGGGCCCGGTGAGAAGACAAAAGCTGTCTTTGAAACCTACCAAGAAGAAGGCTCGTAAAACTCCACTGTGTAAGGGGGAGAGCCACGTTAAGGGTTTTCTGTTTTCTCTCATGTATGGTAATCAACAGAAAGATATTGTTCTAACCCAAGGACTTCCAAGCGGAGAGATGGCAGGATATGCCCAATTTCCAGACGACCTCTTTTTGAAGTATTTTACGAACTCTTTTTTCACTATTTTACGGAACTCTTTTTGAACTATTTTACGGACCTTTGTCCTTTGGAAACAGCGGTGGCCATGTGGTCGGGGAGGTTCCAAAGTAAAAGGAGGCGGCGTGCAACCTTTTGGCAGAGCGTGCTGAGATACCGTGCAAGGGTACAGCGTACAGACGACTCTCGTCAATATTGAGTCCAAATTGAATTCTGTCTCGGTTTAATTCTTTGCCTCTTGTCTTGTTTAATAGATGTCATCAGTGTTTGAACCTGACAGGGCCGAGCACCAACGGGAGACGTTGATTTGAGATGCACGTGTTTTGAGTGAAGAGCTAATTTTTGATTGATTGAGACTTTTATTAGTAGATTGAACAGTACAGCACATATTCCGTACAATTGACAACTAAATGGTAACACCCCAATAAGTTTTAACTTGTTTAAGTCGAGGTCCACGTTATTTATGATCATAAGTTGAGGTAATTGTTTCCAAAACAATTCGTATTGTTTGTAATTCCTCGTTTTTTTTTTACCCCTCCAACCCCCGACATGAAAACGCGACCCCTGTGTGACCCTGGCAGCCCCATGCGGGTCCCCACAGGCGGTGTTTGTTGATACCTTGATGTGCACAGTTGTGTCATCACACTCCTGCTTGGCCTCATACAGGCGACGCAGGTTCTTCTTCACGGGAATCAGTTCTTTCTTCAGCTCCTCCTGCCCAGGGGACACATGCCAAATAAATTGTCACATTCAGAACTTAACTCTATTTATTTTCCTGCAAGATGGTTGAATTGACTAAAAAAAACCAAAACACTGTTTAAATAGAAATGTACCTTGAGGTCGTGCGCTCCTTCTTCCAAAGGACACACTCCATGGCCCTGGTGCTTCTTGGAGGTGTGACAGACGCAGCACAGAACTTGCAGATCATCCAGACAGAAGAGCTTGAGGACCTCGCCGTGGACGCCGCACCTCACCTCCTCCGCCTTTGCCTCCGTCGTCCCGAGGGCGAGGCCGCCCTCCTGCCTCTGCTGCTCCCTCAGGAAGGTGTCCGCCACGTTCTTCAGCGCCAGGCTGACGGTGGGCTCGGTCAGGGAGCACTTCCGGCGGCAGATGGGGCACTCGCGCTGGGCCTTCTTCTTGTTCCAGAACTGCTGCAGGCACGCCCTGCAGAAGCTGTGGCTGCACTTCAGCACCACGGGCTCCCGGAAGATCTCGCAGCAGACGGGGCACGACAGCTCGTCTTCCAGCACGGAGCCCGAGCGCGAGGACACGGCCCTCGGGCGAAGAGACGAGGTGGCTTTGGAAGTCTGCAGGAAGGAGAGTTTCCCGGGTTGGGAGGACGCACGTGGGCGCGACGCCATGGCGGAAGGTTCTAGCGGAGAATGTGCTTCTCCTGCGAGGACACTGCAACAAGCTTTGACGTCAACAATGACTTGAAGAACAGGTTAGGACGGTCCCCTTCTAGGAAAGCCCTCATCCGACACCTTCTGCTCCACTTTGAAGGTAGAACACCAACACACGCCCCTTCTTCCCAAGACAACATCATCATTCCACTAAGTCACTGGTGTCAAACTCAAGGCCCGAGTGTGGAAATATGTGGAAATAAAGTACCTTTTTTTTAAAAATAAATGTATTACAAAAACAAATGTACTGTGCACAATGACATATATTTACACTGTAATCCTCTCTAATAATAAAACATAGTATTATATCATCATACATTTCAAAACAATATTATTGTTCAAATAAAGATAATTACTTAAATATCTGCTTGACTTATGATTTCAAAGTGAGTAATCCAACAAACTGTTCATGTAAAAATGTTAAGACAAGGTTGTGAAGTGGCCAACATGACTCCAGATGTAAATCCTATAGAACAGTGGTCCCCAACCACCGGGAGCACTTTCGGCGGCAGATGGGGCACTCGAGAATTTAAAAAAAAAAAAAAAAAAAAAAAAAAAAAAAAAAGATTTTTTTTTTTTTTTTTTAAATTAAATCAACATAAAAAACACAATATATACATTCTATATCAATATAGATCAATACAGTCTGCAGGGATACAGTCCGTAAGCACACATGATTGTATTTATTTATGTAAAAAAAAAAAAAAAAAAAAAAAAAAAAATTGTTTAAAATACACCCCCCCCCCCCACCACCACCACCACCACCACCGGTCCGTGGGACAAATTTTCAAGCGTTGACCGGTCCCCAGCTACAAAAAGGTTGGGGACCACTGCTATAGAACATATGTGGACAGATCTAAAAACTGCAGTTGGGAGAATTTCAAATCTGAGAGACCTGAAGCAGTTGGCAAAAGAAGAGTGGTCCAAAATTCCAGTAGCAAGGTGTAAGAAACTCATTGATGGTTACATTGATTTCACTTCTTTTTTCCCCAAAGGGTGTGCTACCAAATATTAAGTTGAGGGTACCAATCATTTTGTCCAGTCCATTTTTGGAGTTCTGTGTAAAATAATATCAGATTTGGCTTTTTCGGGGGGGGTTTTGTGTTGGTCCAATGCAAACAAAATAAATAAACATGTGAACACCAAAGCATTTGTCATTTCAACAATTTTCTGGGAGAAGTGCTGCCTTTTCTGACACAAATGCACACATTTTGGCTCCCAAAAGCAAACTTTAGCACACGTTTTGGCTCCAAGATGACACTTTAGCACACGTTTTGGCTCCCAAGACGACACTTTAGCACACGTTTTGGCTCCCAAGACGACACTTTAGCACACGTTTTGGCTCCCAAGAGCAAACTTTAGCACACGTTTTGGCTCCCAAGACGACACTTTAGCACACGTTTTGGCTCCCAAGAGCAAACTTTAGCACACGTTTTGGCTCCCAAGATGACACTTTAGCACACGTTTTGGCTCCCAAGAGCAAACTTTAGCACACGTTTTGGCTCCCAAGATGACACTTTAGCACACGTTTTGGCTCCCAAGAGCAAACTTTAGCACACGTTTTGGCTCCCAAGATGACACTTTAGCACACGTTTTGGCTCCCAAGAGCAAACTTTAGCACACGTTTTGGCTCCCAAGATGACACTTTAGCACAAGTTTTGGCTTCTAAGAAGGCACTTAGCATCATAATATGGGTCATTAGGAAGCGATTTGGCTCCCAAGAGGGCATGTTAGCACACGTTTTGGCTCCCAAAGAGGACACTTTACCACACACTTTTTAAAATTGTGCCACTGTGAGGTGGGGAGTGGGGATGTTATTGTAGGAATGACTACTGAAAGATGTTTTGATGAGTAATTCACACCAGAGCAATGCATCAATTCTTCTAAAAAGCTTATCTTCTGTCGGTGTACTTAATAGATCTCAACTTGTTTGTCCCATACAGACACCTGTGACATTGCTGTTACCAGAAGTAAAACTGCAGTTATTAACAGCCATTAAATCTTGTAGAGGGAGTGTGACCCCAGGGCCGGCCCGTGGCATAGGCCGTATAGGCAAATGCTAAGGGCGCCGTCCATCAGGGGGCGCCACGCCAGTGCCACAAATGTTGGAGAAAAAACAAAAAAAAAGTTGGTACTATTATTTCTAAATACAAAAAATAATCCCACGTTATTTAAAATGCAAAGTAAAGCCTATTTAATAGAAATATTATTTGTTACAACATTACGCTCCCCCCACACCCCGCACGGTGCGCCCCCTCCCTTCCCGTGTCATGAGTCTTTTTGGACGTCACATCAAAAAATCAACACAAGATGTCAAAACGGCCAAAACTGTCAGGTGCCCAGGGAAGAAAAATAGAAAAGAAGAGGAGGAGAAACGAGAAAAAGACAGAGGTAGCAGGGAGGTAACGTTAGCCTACATGAAATTATTTGTCTGTTACAGAATGTGATAGTAACCTGGCTTTTTAGCATTAAGCTAATGTTACATGATTCGGCAATTGCTAATCAATAAATAGCTAGTTCTGTTTTAACGTCGGGTTAATATTGTGGAGGGGGCTAAATTGTTATGGAAAATAATAATATAACGTTAGGTAATTACAGTACTCCCACCTTACATTCCTCAGGGACATTTGTATTAGATCTTTTAAGCAGGTGTTTTTTGTTTACATTGTTATTGCCTTCTGGTTAGCTAATGTTTGCCCTGCAGGTAATAGTCACTTTTCCACCCCTTTATATATTAGGTATAGTTGTAAGCCTAGTTGTTAAAGTGCATATCATTAATGTTAATTAAGCAATATCACATGAGAGGGAATGCTGTTTTTTAATTTGAGCACTGCTGTGATTCGGTTAAAGATAATCATAACATAACATTCTCATATAATATGTTAATTTGCTTTCTTTAAGTAAAAAAAAAGGTCAAAGACAAAGCTATTCGGTTTCTTGTGAGTATACACACTTCACTGCCGATGTGGGGGGGGCGCCACCTAAAATCTTGCCTAGGGTGCCAGATTGGTTAGGGCCAGGCCTGTGTGTCCCAATACTTTAGTGCACACCACGACAACAATAGTGTTCAGGAACACACAGCACATGAAAAGAGAGTGGTTATTATTAGAAGGGCATTGTTATTGAACAGGAACAGCGTCACACAAAGTCACGTCGACACTCCTTTAAGTGTGAATGAAGACATTTGAAGACAAAATAGCCAAATATGACACTTGAATTTGGAAAAGATATATCCCGCCCACACTAAAAAGTGACAGTAGTAGTTGTGTCATGCACCACAATCCTCTTGTAACACTTCTCTTAGCTTCCACAAAGCTCGGTAATGGTTACAAAACACACAATCTCCTTTCAAATGGAGGTCACATCACTTTATATAAAAACACTAGCCATTAATAACAATAATAAAAAAAAAAAAACTCAGCACAAGCATTGGCATAAACTGCATCTCCATCCATGACAGCCACGCCAACAAAAAAGTGACTTTTTATATATATATATATATATATATATATGTATAACACTGTTTTTCAAAGTAACACTGCAGTCATTACAGCGTGGAATGTGCGGACAAAAACACCAGTGATGTGCTTTTTTTTTTTAGCGAGCTACACTTAACTACCACCTTTTTTGACACCCCACTTGTTTTTCTTTAGAAAGAAAAGACAGCAAAAAAAAACAACGGCATGGTAAGAATGAATATAAAAAAATGGAACTGCACATGCATTGTAAAAAGACTGAGTCGGGGGTCAAGACAGTAGTTGTCGGGGGGGAAGGCAGTGTTACATCTATGCAACTTTGGGTTAGCATTAGGGATGTCCGATAATGTCTTTTTGCCGATATCCGATATGCCGATATTGTCCAACTCTTTAATTACCGATACCGATATCAACCGATATATACAGTCGTGGAATTAACACATTATTATGCCTAATTTGGACAACCAGGTATGGTGAAGATAAGGTACTTTTAAAAAAAAATGAATCAAATAAAATAAGATAAATAAATTAAAAACATTTTCTTGAATAAAAAAGAAAGTAAAACAATATAAAAACAGTTACATAGAAACTAGTAATTAATGAAAATTTGTAAAATTAACTGTTAAAGGTTAGTATTATTAGTGGACCAGCAGCACGCACAATCATGTGTGCTTACGGACTGTATCCCTTGCAGACTGTATTGATATATAATGTAGGAAGCAGAATATTAATAACAGAAAGAAACAACCCTTTTGTGTGAATGAGTGTGAATTAGTGTAAATGGGGGAGGGAGGTTTTTGGGGTTGGTGCACTAATTGTAAGTGTATCTTGTGTTTTTTATGTGGATTTAATTTAAAAAAAAAAAAAAAAAAAAAACAACGATACTGATAATAAAAAAAACGATACCGATAATTTCCGATATTACATTTTAACGCATTTATCGGCCGATAATATCGGCAGACCGATATTATCGGACATCTCTAGTTAGCATCCCATAATTATAACAACATGCAGGGGAGGCTCGGGCTTGCAGTTGAACCACGGGAAGACGAGATAAAAAAAAAAAGAAAAAAAAAAGCAGCTTGCTTTCCGGCACTGAGAGAAAATATTAGTCAGTGAAGTCTTGAACAGCAGAAGTACACAGTATATAGAATCTAAATGTGCAGCAAGTAGTGGACACACGCACAGCTTTGTTGGCCTCCGTTAATCCTCCGCTCACACCCGTCCCACCTTTGCATCGCCGATGGCGCCCCACACGTCGAACACAAACTCGTCCGGGAAGGCGAAGTCTCCGAGGGTCTCGTCTAATGCTTCGGCAAACTCATCAGGGTTCTTCTTGTCCTTGCCCAGCTCTACCATGGTGGCCGCTGATGGGGCACATGAGAAAGCCGTCAATTCGACACTAAATAAGTCCAACACAGACACATTGTCATGCAAGTGCAAAAAGAAAAATGGTCACTGGTAAAATCACGGCAGGATAACTTAAGAACAAAGACAACTTCAGATTGTTTTCTTTGTTTAAAAAAACCCCGCCCGGACATGTCCGGGGAAAAGAGGACGTATGGTCAGCCTAGTCACTGGTGTGTATTAGTCAATGATTTCAACGTGGGACTAAAAATATCTACAATCGGTCTTCTTCAGTCCAGTACTGCATTACCGAGGCGAAGACAACACAAAGATGGCCTTCAAGTTCCGACAGCCATCAGACTTGCTGGCTGTCCAGAGTTGAGACGCGGGGTGGACCGCTCGCCTGTGCATCGGTTGGGGACGTCTCTGCGCTACTGACCTGTCTCCGCTCGGGATGGTCTTCTGCTGGCCCCACTATGGACTGGACTCTCACTGTTATGTGGATCCACTAGGGACTGTACTTAGAGGGGGGGTTACCCACATATACGATCCTCCCCAAGGTTTCTCATAGTCCTTCACATCGACGTCCCTTGTGTGGGCTCTGTGCCGAGGATGTCCTTGTGGCTTGTGCAGCCCTTTGAGACTTTTGTGATTTAGGACTATATAAATAAACATTGATTGGTTGATTGATTGATTTGTTTAAAAATAGAACTAGCACATTCAGAAAATGTACAAATCACAATGTTGTTTTTTTACACTTACATGTTGCGGTTAATAGTATTCTACCTTTATTTGTCTGAATAAATGATGTGATAATGTTCATCAGTCAACTCATTGGTGTTCATTTTCAATCTATAAAGATAAAAAAATAATATCAAAATCAAATTACAGGATGATATTTATGTAGTTTGCTCATTTTCCTCGACTGGTTCACTAACTTGTGTTTTTTTTACATATGTAGCATAATCTATAAAGATACAAAGAATTGATATTGTGACATCTAGTGGACACATTTAGAACAGCAGTTTCTTTCATTCAAAAATTTCGGCTCATTTCTATACTTAGCAAACTCAT
The DNA here is from genome assembly GCF_033978785.1 of Entelurus aequoreus. NCBI lineage: Eukaryota > Metazoa > Chordata > Actinopteri > Syngnathiformes > Syngnathidae > Entelurus > Entelurus aequoreus. The sequence goes on from NC_084736.1 coordinate 3,401,111, forward strand.
CCCGCTGACCGGATAAAACCTGCTCGCGGGCTTGATCCGGCACGCGGGCCGTACGTTTGACACCCTTGGTCTACACTAATAACCCCTTAAACCATGGGTGTCAAACTCTGGCCCGCCGTGTAATTTCATTTGGCCCTTGAGGCAATATCAAATTAACACCGGCCGGTATTCGCATTACCTGCTAATACTCATACTTGCCAACCCTCACGATTTTCCTGGGAGACTCCCGAATTTCAGTGCCTCTCCCGGGGCAACCATTCTCCAGAATTTCTCCCGATTTCCACCCGGACAACATTATTGGGGGCGTGCCTTAAAGGCACTGCCTTCAAGGTCCTCTACAAACTGTCGTCACGTCCGCTTTTCCTCCATACAAACAGTGTATGTATTCTATATACGGCTTTGACACACACACACACAAGTGAATGCAATGCATACTTGGTCAACAGCCATACAGGTCACACTGAGGGTGGCCTTATAAACAAGTTTAACACTGTTACAAATATGCGCCACACTGTGAAACCACACCAAACAAGAATGACAAAACACATTTCGGGAGAACATCCGCACCGTAACACAACATAAACACAACCGAACAAATACCCAGAACCCCTTGCAGCACTAACTCTTCCGCGACGCTACAATATACACCCCACGCCCCCCCTACCCCGCCTCCGCCCACCAAGTTAATGTTGATATTTACCTCAGAAGGCTGCAAATAGAAAAGAGGCATTCAATTTTTTATTTACATTTTATTTAATATACCATTGACGTTTTTTCGTTTGTTTTTTGAAAGTTGATTTTGCACTTTTAAGTTATATAAGCGTTGCTTGTTCCATATTCAGTGTTAAAGCAAACTGAGCAATAATTAACATTTTATTCATGCACTTTCTCTTGCTACTTCAAGGCTTGAATGTTTGATTCATTCATTATTGTTATTTTATTTTCAAATGTATTATTAGCCTGTGGAAAAAGTTTATTTTGATATTTACCTCAGAAGGCTGCAAATAGAAAAGAGGCATTCAATTTTTATTTAAATTTTATTTGATATGCCATTGATATTTTTGAATTATTATTATTTGAAACTGGATTTTGCATGTCACTATAAAGTTCTATAAGCCTTGCTTGTTCAATATTCAATGCAAAACTTGTTTGGGTCCCTATTAAAAGGTTAATTTGTTCAACCTTGGCCCGCGGCTTTGTTCAGTTAATTTTTGTCCCACTCTGTATTTGAGTTTGACACCCCTGCCTTAAACGAATAATTATTTAGCCTAAGCCCCGTGTCAGCCACACCAAACCAGTCTTGTGAAATCACAATATCCCATTTTGACTAGTTAGCCACTAACATTTTTTTAACAAAACATGAATTACTTTGCACCATATTTGTACAAATAATAACTCATGTAAAATTTAAAGAAATTTAAAAATAATTTATGGAACATCATTAGTAATTTTTCCTGATTAAGATTAATTTTAGAATTTTGATGACATGTTTTAAATAGGTTAAAATCCAATCTGCACTTTGTTAGAATATATAACAAATTGGACCAAGCTATATTTCTAACAAAGACAAATCATTATTTCTTCTAGATTTTCCAGAACAAACATTTTAAAAGAAATTCAAAAGACTTTGAAATAAGATTTAAATTTGATTCTACAGATTTTCTAGATTTGCCAGAATATTTATTTTGAATTTTAATCATAATAAGTTTGAAGAAATAGTTCACAAATATTCTTCGTCGAAAAAACAAAAGCTAAAATGAAGAATTAAATTAAATTAAATTAAAATGTATTTATTCTTCTTTACAATAAAAAAAATAAATTTACTTGAACATTGATTTAAAATGTCAGGAAAGAAGAGGAAGGAATTTAAAAGGTAAAAAGGTATATGTGTTTGAAAATCCTAAAATCATTTTTAAGGTTGTATTTTTTCTCTAAAATTGTCTTTCTGAAAGTTATAAGAAGCAAAGTAAAAAAATTAATGAATTTATTCAAACAAGTGAAGACCAAGTCTTTAAAATATTTTCTTGAATTTTCAAATTCTATTTGAGTTTTGTCTCTCAGAAATAAAAATGTCGAGCAAAGCGAGACCAGCTTGCTACTTGTGGGGAGGCGGGGCCGGCGGCGCCCGCTCCAAGACGGCGGCGAGGAAGCGGATGAGCGAGCGGCAAGGCGGGGCGCGCTGGGAGCAAGGCCGCCATCAGCATAAGGTGCGTGGAGCGCGCAGCTGTGGACAGTGCAATCACCCTCTCGGACCCGTATAAAAGGGTGAGGGACGTGAACATCAAGGGAGGAGACGGAGAAAGACGGCGGACGGGAGGAAACCATCCTCTGCTGCCACGCAAACGACGGCGACGTGCTGCTGAAAAGCAGACGGCGGACGGGAGGAAACCATTCGTGTGCTCACGTGAGAAAAAAGGCAGCTGCTGAAAAGCACGCAAAAGACTCTGTGATTGAAATAATGAAGTCTAAACCGTCTCACGACAATGTGTTCCCTGGATGGTCCTGAGAACCCGCACGACAGTTAGGACTGTCACTCTAGTAAATAAATAAAATTTAAAAAATAGAGGCAGCTCACTGGTAAGTGCTGCTATTTGAGCTATTTTTAGAACAGGCCGGCGGGCTACTCATCTGGTCCTTACGGGCGACCTTGTGCCCGCGGGCACTGCGTTGGTGACCCCTGCTTTAATACTATTGTCATATCGTGATAACTTTTCAATACCTGGTTTTGCCGCTGACACAAATTTGACAGCGGCAAGTGGAGACTGCGTCCTCAACGCAATGTAGCTTCCTCGCTAGCAAACACTAGCTAAACACGCTACATTGCACATCATAAGACCTAGGGTGTGTAGGGTGTGGCGTAGGGGGATATAATAAGCCAGGCTAACACTACAGCTAGTATGTAAACAACGGTGGGCTGATCAATAAAAATAGCAACGCTAACGATGCCAAGTGTAGCATCAGTATGTGGTCCATGCTAGTGATTACGCCAATATTACATTTTTCCCCCACCAAATAATTTTTCTATTGTTTACAAACTATGGAAATAGGTTCCTAGACCACGAGGGCTTAAAGGGCAAAAAGGATTTTTAACCGGAGTTGCAGTTTTTATTTATTTTGCACCATTGAATTTATTTAGCTAAAAATATTGTATGTTATTGTTTTGTCTGGTTATAATTCCATTCATCCATTTTCTACCGTGTGTCCCTTTCGGAGTGGGGGGGGGGCCTGAAAATGTTAAAGTATCAGTATCAGCATTGGTACAACCAATACTGCCCTTGCAACTTGGATTGATAGCCAAATTTGTAGTACTAATATCAAGCATACAAACAAACATTTTAACAGGAGTGTAGCTAGAACCATGTTACAACAGAAAGTAACAGTAAAGTAGCAAGTAGATTAATAGTAGTTTTGAGAACATTTTATAACCTGTAATTCAGTGTTTTTCAACCTTTTTTGAGCCAAGACACATTTTTTGCGTTGAAAAAACACGGAGGCACACCACCAGCAGAAATCATTAAAAAACTAAACTCAGTTGACAGTAAAAAGTGGTTGTCACAATTGTTGGATATGACTTTAAAGCATAACCAAGCATGCATCACTATAGCTCTTGTCTCAAAGTAGGTGTACTGTCACCACCTGTCACATCACACCCTGACTTATTTGGACTTTTTTGCTGTTTTCCTGTGTGTAGTGTTTTACTTCTTGTCTTGCGCTCCTATTTTGGTGGCTTTTTCTCTTTTTTTGGTATTTTCCTGTAGCAGTTTCATGTCTTCCTTTGAGCGATATTTCCCGCATCTACTTTGTTTTAGCAATCAAGACTATTTCAGTTGTGTGGATATTGTTGATTGTCATGTCATGTTCGGATGTACTTTGTGGACGCCGTCTTTGCTCCACAGTAAGTCTTTGCTGTCGTCCAGCATTCTGTTTTTGTTTACTTTGTAGCCAGTTCAGTTTTAGTTTCGTTCTGCATAGTCTTCCCTAAGCTTCAATGCCTTTTCTTAGGGGCACTCACCTTTTGTTTATTTTTGGTATAAGCATTCGATACCTTTTTTCTTAGAGGCACTTACCTTTTGTTTATTTTTGGTTTAAGCATTATATACCTTTTTTCGTAGGGGCACTCACCTTTTGTTTATTTTTGGTTTAAGCATTAGATACCTTTTTACCTTCACGCTGCCTCCTGCTGTTTCCGACATCTACAAATCAATTAGCTACCTGCTGCCACCTACTGATATGGAAGAGTATTACACGGTTACTCTGCCGAACTCTAGACAGCACCGACACTCAACAACAACACATCATTTGCAGACTATAATTACTGCTTTGCAAAAAAAATGTTTTAACCCAAAAAGGTGAATTTAGATAATCTCCACGGCACACCAGACTGTATCTCACGCAGTGTTGTTTTCGTCAACGATGACGAAATCATTTCGTTGACGCCACTTTTTTTCATGACGATAACGAGACGGTGATGAGATAAACATGTCTCTCTGATGACGAAAACATGACGAGACGTGTGTGAGTTTTCGTTGACGAGACGAGAACGGACGAAAATGTTAGTGGGTAATCTGTCAGACGTTTAAAATGCATGACATTTCTGTTTATTGTGTGTGTCAATTAAAACCACGCCCACCAACTGGCGTGCAGCGCACAACGTGCTCAACACGTCAGACTGTTGTTACTCGTCAGGCAATGGAGCGTGATGGCGGCGGCAGTTTCAACACCGGGGCTCGGTGGTCGCAAACGTAGAGACGGCATATGGGTGTATTTTAAATATAACCCAGCAGATAATAAAACAGAGTGTATTGTGAAGGAAGACGGTGACAAATGCGGCCACAAAATATGCGGAAAAAATACGACCAACCTTAAGGCTCGCCACAAGGATATTTTTTCGAAGGTAAGTTACAAATGCTGTTAACATAATCGATAAATGTCATAGTAAGCTAATACATTAGTACATTTTCCACATACTCCTGGCGCAAATGGGCTGCTAACTTCAGGCTAAAGTTAGCTTTTGTTACGCTAACGTCAATTCATCATGTGTGTGTTACTTTAGCAGCATGTTTAGCCATGTTTACCTTCAGTGACGGTGTGGTTATCTCTTTGTGAGTATGTTCTGTCATGATGTATGATATCTGTTGTAATTGCACTGGCAGACAGGGCCAAGTTGAGCACATGTGTTCCTCATCCATCACTCATATTTTGGGCATGTTTATGTTCATTGTACTTTAACAAATTCTGAGAAATAAAGCCACAATTGCTGAAGTAGAATGTTTTTGTTTTTTGGCTTTTTTGGAGAAATGAACTTTGATTCCACTGTTACCACTTTATCTGTGTGTAATACACAATCCTTGGATCAGAAATTTGCTGTTGGGTGGAAACCTTATATGTCTAAAACCATTCCTTTATTGTTATTATTTGTGAAAATAGCAGATCTGCAAGCTCACAATGGGTTGAACTTATAGATCTGCTGCTATTTTCACAACTTATGTGTGACACTGCCCAACAGCAATCTCCAATACTTATTGACCTAAATTCATTTGTTAAAAGACTATACTTATATTATACTTTTTATTCTTTTTTTTTTGGACTAAAACTAGACTAAAACCTTTTTGACTTTTCGTCGACTAAAACTGGACTAAAACTATCACATTTAAAAGTGACTAAAATGTGACTAAAACTAATAAGCATTTTAGTCCAAAAGACTAAGACTAAATGTAAGATGGTTGTCAAAAACAACATTGATCTCACGGCACATTGGTTGAAAAACACTGCAGTAATTAATCACGCAATGTTTTACCGCATAGGACAGGAGCTAAATTAGGAGCCTTGCAACCCATTTTTTAAAAAAATGGTTCTATTATCGTTTACATACCAAGTAATATATTGTCATATAAACATTGCATTGCACATCTCTAGTTAGCATGTTTAAATGTTTCTTTCTAGCAATATGAAAAGGATGCACATTGAGAGCAGCAAGGACAAAGTGGAGACTATAAGTGTGAGTAAATACTGCAGCATCCACAGCAAAGAACAGGGGAAGATTGTGTGATAATTTTTCCATTTTAGTCTGCACAAAAAAGGAAACTATTTCCTAGAGCGTCAGTTCAAGTAACATACCCAGCTCGCTGTCCCTGATGCCCATGTAGCTCTCCAGCAGGTCGTCCACCTTCTCAATGGCTTTCTCCTCGAAGGCAGAGGGCTGACAAAACAATACAGGCGTCATATACAGTCATTGAAATAGGCGTTGCATGTTTTCCGTGAGCCCACACAAACTCACCAATTCCTCTACAGTTGCGGGACCCTTGGAGCGCAGCCGCAAAGTCCCCCTGCCGGTGCCTAGCTGGACCCCTGATGATGACCTGGACCCTCCGGACCGCTGGCTAATCATATCTGCACACAAGTGTCAAAACTCCTTTATTGACATCTCACATATAATAGCTATTGCATGACTTGTTAACGCCCACCGAAGGCTTTGAGAGGTTCCGTTAGCTTGATGGTGAAGTCCTTTCCCTTGGGCAACTCTTTCAGCATCTTGGCCACCTCGTAGTGCCGGCAGCCAATCAGGCGATGGCCGTTGATGGACTCAATCATGTCGCCCACATTGATGACCTGAATCTGGTGAATGATGCTGCCCTCGCGGATCCGCTAGAAGAAGAACCCCAAACATGTTTTTTTAAGTACAAAACATGACAATTTACCACGTTGCAGTAAAGTCATTTCATTTAGGTACAAGCTAATGCTAGAGCAAATGTACTTAAAACCATTGTTAGAATAATTATGTATAAATTATCACACAACTCTTATGCTTAAAGGCCGTTGCTATAGTTATTATCAATTGTGCTGAAGTTGTACTGTTCTATCTGTGCAAAGGGACAACTTGCAATCTTGGATTGCGAGTCGTCTCGTATCAGTGTTTGTGTCCAGATCCGGCCTGCTGACTGCCAAGGGCGAACATCGAGTACCTTGACGCAGACAAAGCAGAGACAGGGCGATATCACGAGTGTCAGCACATTTCCATTTCATGAATAATCATATATTGTGTCTAACTGGGGCTGCTGAAATGACCCCCCTTCCTTCAGAAGCAGCCTCAGTGATGCAACCAGGGACCTCCCAAATAAATAGAGTACTTGGGCTGTACCTTAGAGCGTAGGTTGGAACTGTAACTGAGTGTCTCTCCTCATTGAGCCAAATTGAACTCTGTCTTTGCATGATTCCTTGCTTATTGTCTGTTTAATAGATGTCATCAGTGTTTGAACCTGACACAAATACTGCCTCAGTTTGCACTTGGACAACTTAACCGCGAGGGGCTGTCAAACAAAAGACTTGATGGTAAACACTAAGGTGAGTGTAAAGTCAACCTTTTTAACATCATCCTGTGCCATGTCTCCAGTAAATGACTTGTTTGTGAGTCCATGGAAACGTCACTTTTATCTCCTGCTGGAGCGACATCGTTCGAGGATGGAGACAGGCTAGCTGTTAGCTACAAGCTAACCAGCACCCGACCAGACCAAAAACATACTTTGCAGGTCAACAAATATGTGGCTTTTGAAGTGTTAATGTGCGAGGAGTGTTTAAAAGGAGTCTCTTGGAGAAGTGGCTGACAAGTTAGCAAGTGACATCATCACCGTCATTGTTTACTGAAGCAGAGATGCGTTATGATAAACACTCTGCTTTTTAATCCATAGACTTCTCAGATTAAATTTTTTATTATCTATAGCAGGGGTGTGCCCCGGAGGCCATTTGCGGCCCGCAGCTAATGTTTAAAGACCCACGGCACATTCTAAAAATATTATTAAAATAAACAAAAACATAACAAAAGTGGAATAAAACAAGCTTACAGGTGAAAAGTCATTTAGAAAAAGATGCAATGTTGACTAATAAAACAAAAGCTGTTTTTTTCCTTTAAAACGGTCATTACTCAAAATATAATATTGAACCAATATCAATGTTTTTTATGAATTATTGACCTATCCAAGGCTCCGATTACTTCACGTCAAATATTACACTTTGAAAAATATTTTCTGTGAAAGATTTTGCATATTTCGTGTGTTTTCCATAAAAAAACAGTTTTCTTTGACAAAAAGTGCAGAAAACAAACAACGAGGGCTGCAACAACTAATCGATTAAATTTGATTATTAAAATAGTTGCCGATTAATTTAGTCATCGATTCGTTGGATCTATGCTATGCGCATGCGCAGAGGCTTTTAAAAAAAAAAAAAAAAAAAAAAAATTTTTTTTTTTTTAAAAAATAAACCTTTATTTATAAACTGCAACATGTACAAACAGCTGAGAAACAATAATCAAAATAAGTATGGTGCCAGTATGCTGTTTTTTTTCTCAATAAAATACTGGAAAGGATAGAAATGTAGTTTGTCTCTTTTATCCGACTATTAATCGATTATTCAAAGTAATAATCGACAGATTAATCGATTATCAAATTAATCGTTAGTTGCAGCCCTACAAACAACATATAAAAACAAAAAAACTTAGAATTGAGGGATGGATGTGACGTTGATGTAGACTCTAGAGATTTAAATAAATAATGCATGTATGCCCTGGCACACCATTATCATCATTTCATGACCCAAGCAAAACATTTTTTACACTTTTATACTGAAATAAATACACCTTCCCTATATTGTAGGGAAAAGTTAGTACCGCAAGGGATTCTGGGTATTTGTTCTCTTGTGTTTATGTTGTGTTACGGTGCGGATGTTCTCCCGAAATGTGTTTGTCATTCTTGTTTGGTGTGGGTTCACAGTGTGGCGCAGATTTGTAACAGTGTTAAACTTGTTTATATGGCCACCCTCAGTGTGACCTGTATGGCTGTTGATCAAGTATGCCTTGCATTAATTTGTGATGAGAACAGCCGGTAGATATTATGTGACTGGGACGGCGCGCACGCAAAGGAAATGCCTTTAAGGTTTATTGGCGCTCTGTACTTCTCCCTACGTCCGTGTACACAGCGGCCTTTTAAAACGTCACACATTTTACTTTTAGAAACCGATACCGATAATTAATAAACCGATACTGATAATTTCCGATATTACATTTTAAAGCATTTATCGTCCGATAATATCAGCAGCCCGATATTATCGGACATCCCTAAATACAAATGTAGAAAAGACTACCGGCAGCGGTAAAGTTTAGATCCATGAAGGAAAGAATGAAGGTTTATAAGTGAATACATTTACACGTGCATAAAAATGTGTTTTCTTTTGTATTATCTTTTTAATGAATGAAGTAACGTTTATGACAACCGCTTTCCAAAACACAATATAGAATGTGAGGTATAACAGGACAATGCATACATTTATCGTGTTTTCTAAACGCTTACAAAAAAGTGGGACCCCAAAAATTTACCGTGGGACCCCATTTTTATGACTTGATGGAGGACAACATTTTGAAAATACCTAGCACTGCTTACTACAATTGTATAACGTTTTTAATGCCTCTGGACATCGAATTTAATGCTTATTAATGCCATATAAGGCCTTCATTTTTGCTAAATCCATTAAATGACTTTTAATTAGAGATGTCCGATAATGGCTTTTTTGCCGATATTCCGATATTGTCCAACTCTTAATTATCGATATCAACCGATACCGATATACATACAGTGGTGGAATTAACACATTATTATGCCTAATTTTGTTGTGATGCCCCGCTGGATGCATTAAACAATGTAACAAGGTTTTCCAAAATAAATCAACTCAACTTATGGAAAAAAATGCCAACATGGCACTGCCATATTTATTATTGAAGTCACAAAGTGCAGTGTTTCCCACACATTCATTTATTTGTGGCGGCCCGCCACGAAAGAATTACGTCCGCCACAAATAAAATAAAAATATATATATATATATATTTTTTTTTTTTTGTCCTGTCTAGCTTCTCAGGTAAATCATATAGTTGATGTAGATGCCCATATAGGCTGTTCAGATTTACTTTACAAAAGAGAAGTGTAGGATACTTCTCTTGTTGCCTTATTTGTATTTGACCACTACTGTTTTCTGTTTATTTGTTACTGACTGTGGCAGGACACCTCTGCCTCTGTTTCACTTTATGTTGCTGGTAAATAATATGCTTGTAGTAGTAGGCTAAAGTTAAATTATTTAGTATGCACTAATTAAAGGGGCAGAGCTTTAAGAGACATTTTAGCTTTTATATTTTATAAGATATATTTTTTGTAAGAACCACAATTATTAAATATATTTCAGTGAATAACTTATTGTTCAAATCTGTATATAAATATGTACATAAAGTGTTGTAATTATATTGTTAAATGGATGGATGGATGGACGTTTAAAACAAAACTGTTATTATTAATTAGTAAGTATACATTTTTTGAGCCTTTTTAGAGAAAATCATATCATTGTAGTAAATTATGCAAATGACTCGATGATGTCATGGTGACCACGCCCCCGCCGCCACAGGTATCTTGGCAGTTTATGGGAAACACTGAAGTGCATTATTTTTTTGAACATGCCTCAAAACATCCATCCACTTTCTACCGCTTGTCCCTTCCGGGGTCGCTGGAGCCTATCTCAGCTGCATTCGGGCGGTAGGCGGGGTACACCCTGGACAAGTCGCCACCTCATCGCAGGGCCAACACAGATAAGACAGCGTGAATGTTGTCTGCCTCAAAACAGCAGCTCGGAATTTGGGACACGCTCTCCCTGAGAGAGCACGAGGGGGTTGAGGTGGGGCAGGGGTGTATATTGTAGCGTCCCAGAAGAGTTAGTGCCGCAAGGGGTTCTGGGTATTTGTTCTGTTGTGTTACGGTGCGGATGTTCTCCCGAAATGTGTTTGTCATTCTTGTTTGGTGTGGGTTCACAGTGTGGCGCATATTTGTAACAGTGTTAAAGTTGTTTATACGGTCACCCTCAGTGTGGCCTGTATGGCTGTTGACCAAGTATGCCTTGCATTCACTTGTGTGTGTGAAAAGCCGTAGATATTATGTGACGCAAAGGCAGTGCCTTTAAGGTTTTTTGGCGCTCTGTACTTCTCCCTATGTCCGTGTACACAGCGGCCTTTTAAAAAGTCATACATTTTACTTTTTGAAACAGATACCGATAATTTCCAATATTACATTTTAAAGCATTTATCGGCCGATAATATCGGATTGCCGATATTATCGGACATCTCTACTTTTAATTATTTTAAACCCTGTCCCAGTGGTGCTGGATTAATTGGCAAGTGCGAGGAGTCGGCAAGCGAGCTTGACGTCACGCGCAACCACGGCACCGTAACATAGCACCGCTGGATCAGCGGGATTCGGTCGGCACTAAAAAAGTGCCAGATTTGGTACCCATCCCTCAGTGTAACCCACCTTAATGAAAGCATAGCCAGCTCCGTTGTCTGTGATGGTTAAGCCGAGCGCGTCCTCCCCTTTGAACACTTCAATTTCTTTCCGCTGTCCTTTAATGTGTGCAAAGATAAAGTCCTCTAAGCCAATCTGGCCTCCAAGTAGCTTGTCCATGTCCACCTTGTGCGTGTTCAATGTGCAAAACATCACCTGTGGAGGGGGAAAGCGAAGTTTACTCTCCCGCAAGCACCAGAATCCATCCAAAGGGCTACTCACCTCAGCTGGCGGGATTCCGAAAGCTTCTCCGATCTTGGAGTAGAGCTCCCGTACGTTGCTGAAGCCCTCGATGCGTCCGGTGGGGCTGCCGTGAGCCAGCTGCGTGTGGAAGATGAGACGCGGTCGCATGCCGCTGGGCGGCGGAGGCAGCCCCTCTGAGGCGGCGCCTTCTCCCAGACCGACCACGCCCACTCCGTCCGCCAAGCCCTCCATCCCTGGAATGTTGAGACCGGCGCGGATGGGCTCCGCTTCTTCATTCTCCACCAAGGGGGACGCCTTCTTCCTTCTACCCAAACCCAGAGGCATAGTAGTCTCACAGGAGGTGGGAGAGAAGAGGCACGGGTGTTGTCCAGAAGGTGTTAGGGGCAGCAGCTACAGGTGTGTTATCGGGTGTCACAGTGAGAGTGAGGTCCTTCAGACGAGCTCAAGAGCCGTCTTACACAGCCAGGTTGTGGAGCTACAAAAGCACACATCCGAGAAGAAGTAGAGAAGTCCAGTAGGGTGCCTTGGGGGGTCGTCAGCTACAGCAACACAAGGAGATAGACGGGAATATTTTCACACTAGCGCATAAACACAACACAGGCAAGGACGGCATTGGTGTGACAAACGAGCACCCCAAAATTTGGTAACTATTTGGTAACAGTAGAAGAGAAAGTCTAACACAAATAGACGGAATAGAAATTGAAAGAGTAAATGAAACCACATTTCTAGGTATAATAATTGATGATATTGAACTGGAAATCTCATGTAAAAAATATACAACATAAAGTAGCAAGAAACACGTCAATAATGAATAAAGCAAAACATGTTCTAGACCAAAAATCACTTCATATTCTCTACTGCTCACTAGTGTTACATATCTGACTTATTGTGTAGAAATATGGGAAATAAGTACAAAAGTACACTTCATTCATTAACGGTGTTACAAAAAAGATCAGTTATAATAAATACATCATGTTGGATATAGAGAACATACAAACACTTTATTTATTGAATCGAAAATACTGAAATTCCACCACATAGTGAATTTGAAAACAGCTAAAATTATACACAAAGCAAACTATAATCTGCTACCCAAGAATATACAACAATTATTCTCAATAAAAGAGGAGACATATAATATTAGAGAAAAATGTCATTTAAAACATTTGTACGCACGTACAACACTTAAGACCTTCAGTATGTGGAATTAAATGATGGAAGCAAAGAAATCAAACAATGTACTAATATGATCCACTTCAAGAAACTCTTCACACTTAAAAGTGTTTACAAAGTACAAAGAAGAAGATAAACATTCTGAATGTATTTCATCCATCCATTCATTTTCTACATAATCTTATTTATCGCACCACATGAAATATAACTTATTTATTTTTAATTTTATTAATTATGGAGTATATTGTGAATAAATTGAGAACAGGAAGTGAACAAAAGTGTTAGCGACTGCTATGTAAAGAAAAAGGGGTAGGACTAAATAAGCTCTGCTTCTTCCTACTCCTTTTCCAACATGTTGAATAGAGGAACTGGAAATTGGGATGTATCATGTTGTATGCATGCATGTATCATGTTGTATGCATGCATGTGTCATGTTGTATGCATGCATGTGTCATGTTGTATGCATGCATGTATCATGTTGTATGCGTGCATGTGTCATGTTGTATGCATGCATGTATCATGCTGTATGCATGCATGTATCATGTTGTATGCATGCATGTTTCATGTTGTATGCATGCATGCATCATGTTGTATGCATGCATGTATCATGTTGTATGCATGCATGTTTCATGTTGTATGCATGCATGTATCATGTTGTATGCATGCAGGTGTCATGTTGTATGCATGCATGTATCATGTTGTATGCATGCATGTATCACGTTGTATGCATGCATGTGTCATGTTGTATGCATGCATGTATCATGTTGTATGCATGCATGTATCATGTTGTATGCATGCATGTATCATGTTGTATGCATGCATGTGTCATGTTGTATGCATGCATGTGTCATGTTGTATGCATGCATGCATCATGTTGTATGCATGCATCTATCATGTTGTATGCATGCATGTATCATGTTGTATGCATGCATGTATCATGTTGTATGCATGCATGTATCATGTTGTATGCATGTATGTATCATGTTGTATGCATGCATCTATCATGTTGTATGCATGCATCTATCATGTTGTATGCATGCATGTATCATGTTGTGTACATTCATGTATCATGTTGTATACATGCATGTATCATATTGTATGCATGCATGTATCATGTTGTATGCATGCATGTATCATGTTGTATGCATGCATGTATCATGTTGTATGCATGCATGTATCATGTTGTATGCATGCATGTATCATGTTGTATACATGCAAGTATCATGTTGTGTACATGCATGTATAATGTTGTGTACATGCATGTATCATGTTGTGTACATGCATGTATCACGTTGTGTACATGCATGTATCATGTTGTGTACATGCATGTGTCATGTTGTGTACATGCATGTATCATGTTGTGTACATGCATGTGTCATGTTGTGTACATGCATGTGTCATGTTGTGTACATCCATGTGTCATGTTGTATGCATGCATGTGTCATGTTGTGTACATCCATGTGTCATGTTGTATGCATGCATGTGTCATGTTGTATGCATGCATGTGTCATGTTGTATGCATGCATGTATGTATCATGTTGTATGCATGCATGTTCGAAATAAACTCAATTCAACTAAAAAAAAGCTAATTAGCGGGTATTTATTTTAGTAAATGAAAAGTAATTAACAGTAGTTGTTAGCTGCTGTGTCTCACACTGCTAGCAGGCTAGCTAACAGTAGCACAGAACCCGTTATTACAACCAAACTGTGCGGTAGTGAAAGCCAACATTTATTCACAACTTTCACTCTTAATTAAAGGTGACTCGTCGCTATTTAATTATGAAAAGAGCAAAGAAGAGAAGCTAATCTTACCCGAGCAGGAGTTTATAGCCAAGTGTCGTTAGCTAGCTGGCTAGCCCCGCTAGCCCACTGCGGCTAGCCTCGCAAACAAGTCCTGCTGTCAAGTTGGTGGAAAGAAAATACTGGTTATAAACTACAAATGTTGTTTTTGGAGGAGTTTAAGGCCAACAAAGCAGCGGCATGGTGTACAGTTAGTTAGTGTGCTGGTATGCCGCTGTTGGTAATGACTGCCGTTAGGTTAGGGGTGGAGTGGTGATGCCTTCAGGTCCACGCGGAAATGTTATCATTCCCACACTGCTTGAAGAGTGCGCCTCAAAATATGAACTAAAACCATCTGGAAAATCATCTTAATTGACAATAATGAATGTTGAAATCTGCTGATTCATACATTCTGGATGGATCACAACACTTAGGGTGTTAATAATAGTTGCAGCATGAACAAGTGAACGCACCAAAGCATTTCACTGCCGTTCGCCGGGGTAGGGGTGGAGTGGTGATGCCTTCAGGTCCACGCGGAAAAGTTACCATTCCCACACTGCTTGAAGAGTGCGCCTCAAAATATGAACTAAAATCATCTGGAAAATAATCTTAATTAACAACCGTGGATGTTTAAATTTGCTGATTCACACATTCTGGATGGATCACAACACTTAGGATATTAATTAATAGTTGCAGCATGAACAAGTGAACGCACCAAAGCATTTCACTGCCGTTCGCCCGGCTAGGGGTGGAGTGATGATGCCTTCAAGTCCACGCGGAAGTTACCATTCCCACACTGCTTGAAGAGTGCGCCTCAAAATATGAACTAAAATCTACTGGAAAATCATCTTAACTGACAATCATGAATGTTTAAATCTGCTGATTCATACATTCTGGATGGATCACAACACTTAGGGTGTTAATATTAGTTGCAGCATGAACAACTGAACGCACCAACGTATTTGACTGCCGTTAGCCCGGTTAGGGGTGGAGTGGTGATGCCTTCAGGTGATTGAAACTTTTATTAGTAGATTCATTGAGACTTTTATTAGTAGATTGCACAGTACAGTACATATTCCGTACAATTGACCACTAAATGGTAACACCCCAATAAGTTTTCAACTTGTTTTAAGTCGGGGTCCACGTTAATCAATTCATGGTACAAATATATACTATCATCATAATACAGTCATCACACAAGTTTCATCAGAGTATATACATTGAATTATTTACATTTGTGGCAGCGCGTGCACGTGGTGGTTGTCGGTGCTGGCGAACTTGCCGGCTTCACATTCGTTTATTGTCGTGTCGGTTGGCTTGTCGGGTGTGGACCTGGGATGCCCTTGCGCCCTGCAGTGCCGCCCTTCGCGTGCGGTCTCACGCCGTCGTCTGGGGCGGGCTTGTCGGGGGTTGTCAGGCTACTGCATCCGGGCTGCGTGTCTGGAGCTCCTGGGTACCACCGTCCATCCCTTCCGGGTGCCCGACTTGGTTGGGGACTGCTGGGTTTAGTCCCCGCGTCTATTGCGGTAGCTTGGTGCTGCAAGTCGGCCAGCTGCAGGGGTAGTAAACATTGGGTGTCAGCATGTCTGTGATCTTATTTTAATTCTCTTTTTTATATATATTTATTTTAAAAATATATTTTATTATTTTTATTTTTTCCCCTCTCTCAGGGGGGGTTTCGACAGGGCGGTTGCTGGTTGTTCCAGATCCATTGTTGGGGTCCCTGCGGTAAGGTGGGTGGTTCCCGTGGCCCTGTGCTGGGCGGTTTTGCGGCGGCCGACTTGGGTGGGGTGGCCTGGGGGGGGCCGCGCCATGCTCTCCGGGGGTGGGTTCGTGGGGGCCCGGTTGGGCGGTCTTCCCGTCCAGTTGCGGGGAGTCTCTGGGCCCCTCGGGCGGAGCATCCCGCCTTTCTGCCCGTGTGGGGTGTGGTCTCTTTCTGGCTTGAGGGCTGGCTGTCCCCTGCTTCTCCCGTGCCTTGTCCTCTGTCTGCGGCCTGATGCTGGCTCTTCCGGGCGGCATGGTGGGCCTCTGGGGTTCCTGTCGCTGGCCGGCCTGGCTGTGTGGGGCCGGTGGTCCCTGGTTCCCTGGGCGCCACACCTGCTGTTTGGGGGTTGGGCTCTCTGGGTGGCTGGTGCCGTACTGTGGCTCCCACACACACTGGGAGTCAAATATATTGTACATACAAATACACATACTGTATACTCACATACACACTGTTATTCATACATACATACATAGGTACCTACGCTACATTTTCCCATTCAAAGCAGGCAACAACATTTTGGAATGGTATACTGTAAAA
The DNA here is from genome assembly GCF_033978785.1 of Entelurus aequoreus. NCBI lineage: Eukaryota > Metazoa > Chordata > Actinopteri > Syngnathiformes > Syngnathidae > Entelurus > Entelurus aequoreus. The sequence goes on from NC_084736.1 coordinate 3,417,932, forward strand.
TCAATAAAGTTTTTCTTTATATAAAAAAGATGGCGTTATATAGGCACTGGTTTTAAAGGGTTAAAATTCCCAAAACATAAATAATACTTGATTTGTATATTTCTGGCAAAAGTTCCTTTAAAGGATTGACTTGATGAAAGTGATCAATACACAGGTGGAAGTCAAAAGTGCAAAAGCATTTCAGCAATTCAACTTCAAATGTGAAACTAATGTGTGATGTAAACATGTAACCCTTTACATCACATATGTCAGAGTCAAGGCCCGCGGGCCATATCCGGCCCGCGAGAAGGTTTTTTACGGCCCTTGGGATGATCTTGATTTATTATTAGAACCGGCCCGCAGACCGCAGATCTTTTACACGCACCAAGCGGATGCCGGTCCAAGGTTCTGAAAGGGGGCGAGCGGCCCGCCGGGACGCGCCTGCCGGCCGAAGGGCTGCAGCCCGGCCGTCAGTCGCGGAGCCCGCCGTGCCACGCGCGCCAAGGGGGCGGGCCGAAACCCGGCCCCGAGGCCCTGAGACTTCTGCTTTGTTTCCCCAAACCGCGCGTCACCGCCGGGCCCGCACCACCGTCGGGCCCGCACCACCGTCGGGCTGCAGCCCGAGCGTCGGTGGCGGAACCCGTCATGTGCCGCGCGCGCCAAGCGGAGCGGGGGGGTCAAGCGGGCCGAAACCCGCAGGCCACCCCCTCACCACAAGGCCCTGAGACTTCTGCGTTTGACCCCTACGCGCGGCCCGTCGGGACGCGCCCGCCGTCAAGCCACGAGGGCCAGCCGTCGGGTCGCGGAGCCCGCCGTGCCACGCGCGCCAAGGGGCGGGCCGAAACCAGCGGGGGGTTTCGGGCACCCAACTCGCCTCCCTCCCACGGAGGGAGGAGGGGGGTTTAATGTGAACATTACTGTGCAATCACATATTTAGAGTTTTTACTCAATTCAAGTTTAAAAGTTAAAGTTTAATATTTGTTTTCACTGCATGTTACTTCTCCTTAAACAAAGTGTTGTTTTTGATTTATAGATTTTTGCACTTTATTTTATTGTATTTCAATTTAATTATATTTTAAAAATATTTCAGTTGAGTGGATGATAGAAAATTGCTATTATTATTTTTTTCTTTGAAGTAAATTTAGCCCACTTTTGCTAAAATAGAAAATATAGGCTACTGATGGTGCCTTGAATACCGTTTTCTTTCATTTAATGTTCATGTTATGGGGATTTTTATATAAAGGAAATTTGTCTTTTGTGTCTGTTGAAAATTAAAGATTACTGACAGAGCCATAAGAAAATATTGCTTTATTTATCTGATCATATTGGAATATATTTGTTAGGTTTTCAGTAGGTTCAATTAGGTTCACTAGACTATATGCGTCATTTAAAAATTTTTCAATGAACATTCGAACAGTCCGGCCCTCGGCTTGTAGCTAAATTTTTTATTTGGCCCTCCGTCCATTTGACTTTGACACCCCTGCTTTACATGATATGTCAAGCTTTTAATTGTTATCATTTTCATGGCTTACAATTATTAAAAAACACTTTTTTTTTTTTAGATTTTCTATTTAAGTTTTTCATAAGCTATAAGCCATAATCATCACAATTATATCAAAAGGCTAGAAATATCTTTTTTTTTTTTTGTCCTGTCCAGACCAATCATATTGTTGATGTAGACCAGGGGTGTCCAAACTTTTTCCACTGAGGGCCGTACACCGAAAAATTTAAGCATGTGGGGGCCATTTTGATATTTTTCATTTTCAAACCTTAACAAAATATATGCATTTTTTTTAACCTTTAGGGCTCCCGGAGACCATAAAGGGTCTCAGTCATTAAAATGTAAAAAATAAGTCAAATTATTATTTTTTTTAATTTAACGCTTACAGTAAATCTCTATATCAACTTCAGGTTGATATAAAGTATAAAAAAAAATTATTATGTATTATGCCTTTTCTGTCAAAGACAACTTTGTTTTTTATAGTAAAACTGAAATATGCAGTATTTAGTAATTAGAGCCCTAAAAGATCAATAATGCAGGACACCATTGATTTTAATTATTTAATATTTTTGAGTAATCACAGTGAAATGTTAAATAAAATCCTACTAAATATATTTAGGATCCAAAAGGTCCCCCACTCATAAAGTGATACATTTTTATTAGGTTTTTTTTACTTTTAACACTTAAATTACGAGATCGACTTCAGATATATCTGTCGATTTTACATTTGAACTATTATTTTAGTTTGTATTATGCTATTTTGTCAAATAAAACTTTCATGTATTTTTATGGCAACCACACAATATATGCAATATTTTTTCCACATAAAACATTTTAAAGTGATATTTTTTAAGTAATAATTCATTATAACATAGATTTTTAGTCTTTTTTTTTTTTTTTTAGCAATAGCAAAAAAAGACAAATAAACAAAGACAAAAGAAAAAAAAACAGCCTGCATGGCAGCTTTGTGTCAACATTGCAACTTTTTCTTGTTAGATTTCACCTCATTCCACTTTTTTAAAATGTTTTTTTTAATTTTTGCAATATTATCAATTTTGCAATTTTTGCAGAATGTGTGGCGGGCCGCTAAACAATTAGCTGCGGGCCGCAAATGGCCCCCGGGCCGCACTTTGGACACCCCTGATGTAGACGATCTATATCTGCTGTACACATTGACTTTACAAAAAATATATTTGGGTTACTTCTCTTGTTGCCTTATTTGTATTTATTTGACTTTATTAGATATATCTGAAAATATCTTGAGTTGCATGTTATGTCATACATTAGTTTCACCTTGCAAATCTGAATTGCTGGAATAAATTAAACCCTCTGACAATATTCTATTTTTCTTTTGTTGTTGTTTTATCTGCATTTCTACTTTTCAGCAGTTTTGAGGAACCTAGCAGTTTTTAGCCCAAGGACTGTGGAAAAAAAAAAAAAAAAAAATTGCCGATTTTAGGGCCTGATAAGACAATTCAAAAGATTGGTCTAGTACAGGGGTCGGCAACCCAAAATGTTGAAAGAGCCATATTGGACCAAAAATACAAAAACAAATCTGTCTGGAGCCGCAAAAAATTAAAAGCCATATTACATACAGATAGTGTCATGAGATATAAATTGAATTAAGATGACTTAAAGGAAACTAAATGAGCTCAAATATAGCTACAAATGAGGCATAATGCTGCAATATGTACATATAGCTAGCCTAAATAGCATGTTAGCATCGATTAGCTTGCAGTCATGCAGTGACCAAATATGTCTGACTAGCACTCCACACAAGTCAATAACATCAACAAAACTCACCTTTGTGCCTTCACGCACAACGTTAAAAGTTTGGTGGACAGAATGAGACAGAAAAAGAAGTGGCATAAAACACGTCCTAGAAAGTCGGAGAAAGTTATACTTGTAAACAAACTACGGTGAGTTCAAGGACCGCCAAAATTAGTAGGACAAAAAGGCCGCTCGCCAAATACTCGAATCAGTGAAGCATGTTTAATACAAACAGTGTGATTTGTAACAATTAGGGAGGTTTGCGTCATGTTTGTCCTCCTACGGAAACCATATTAAAACAATTTTTTTTTTTTTCCCTCATATTTTTCCATTTTTCATACATTTTTTAAAAAGCTCCTGAGAGCCACTAGGGCGGCGCTAAAGAGCCGCATGCGGCTCTAGAGCCGCGGGTTGCCGACCCCTGGTCTAGTAATAATTAAAATTATTCATAGATTACATTTTTACAGTGGTTCTTTGTTAATTAAATGTGTGAACTGTTCAAGGAACTTTTGAGGATTCAATGTAAAAAAAAAAAAAGTGCATTTAATTAATGCTATCAACACAATATTTACACATTATTTACACATTAACACTGGCTGGTAGTTTGGGGGTGTGTGTGTGTGTGTGCAGAGTCAGAGGAGCCAGGAATGACACTGTAGCTGCTCCAAGGTGGCTCGCTGCTCCATGTCCGAGGTCAAGCAGATCCACAAAAAGTCCTTGCAATCTGCACGGAGATAAAGATGAAGTTACTAAACCGCGCCGGTACGAGGCTGCGTGTGCGGCTTTTTCACCTTGGGACAGTACCCGGTTCAACCTCAGACCCTTAATGAGGAACATGAGCGTGTCGAAACGTTCGGTTCCATCCAGCAGCTCAAATAAAAGCGCGCCTAATTGCCAGACGGTGGCCGGACCGGCCTTGTAAGGCCTCTTGAAGACGTACTCCGGAGGAGCGTAACGTAAGGTTCCTGCGAGACACACAAAACCAATTGGGCTCGTCGTTTTTGAAGGGGAAATGGAACATCTTACCAGCATATTCTTGATAGGGTTCGTCGCTGACGAAGCAGCTGCAGCCAAAATCTATGACGCGCACTAGAGGGAGACTAAAGGTTGCCTGCAGTAGAATATTCCGTTGCTTCAGGTCCCGATGGAAAACGTTCACGGCATGCATTTTGATAGCGGTGTCCACCAACTGCTTCAAGATGTTCTAAAATTGACAAAAAAATGTAAAGTGGATGATTATGAAACATACTTGCCTCCATGGGGCCCTAAGCAAAATTTGATTTTGGGGCCCTCTATTTCTGCCAATAATATTGATTGTTGATCATTCACACACCTACTATAAACTCATTGCGGCTCTGGCAGTGTTGTTTACATGATCCTATTGTCAGCCTGACATGTCTTTACAAATGACAATTGTTGCGTTTGACCAGATGTTCCTCCAAGTGGGATGTAAAACGCTGGTCAGTCCCAAGTTCCTTAGATGACATATAACTGAACTCAAAGGTACCACCAAGCACAGAATAGGTATTTTGTAATTTATTGTCAAATATTTGAGAATAGAGACCAGCCTCGAACAACACATACAAATGCGTAGCCCAAGTTGATCTGGCATTCCAAAGGAAAAAGCAACTCTTTTCCCACAAAGAAAGCCCCCATCTCCCCCTCCCCCCCTCCTCTCAACACTGATAAGAAGAGAGACTTGGGGGTTGTGTTCACATTCCTGATGGTTTACGACCCTGTCTAAACAGGCAATCTGAAGACAAAGAGAAACTGGTATACAGAGTATACATGGAAAAATATGAGCTGATTCAAACATGATTATGAATAAAGAAATAACTCTTAAACATATGCATTATCCACACATGTCATTTCTAAAGATATGGGGGTGGCCCAGTTAAGAACATAAATAATACCAATGAATGAACGAATGATGTCCAGAGTGCCACATATGGTTCCTAATCTTAAAATGTAGAAAACATTCAGCTACAAGCGTGGCCTGGGGTTGAACAGTCCAAGTGATAAAGCTTTGTATTTACAGTAAAAGTGTCACCTTGTCTCATCAGTCTTGTACATATTAGTCTTTAATTACTAGTTTATATTTTTAGTTAATTGTTCATATTTAATGTTTACTTTGTACAAAGAGAGCGCAGTCTACTGAAGTTAAATTCCATGTGTGTTAAACATAACTGGACAATAAAGCTGATTCTGATTCACTTTATTTTTGGTAACAAAAACCTGAAACAGCAATGTGCAAAAATTATTCGTAGTGCAAGAAAAACAAAGTGCAACAATAAAATCACTTCAATATATATAAAAAAGGAACAAATTCAATTGTACAAAGAACAACATAATTAAATGAAATATCAAGCAAATACTTAAATAACATTAATGAACAGAGTTACCAGAAACAAGGTAACATAACGGTTTATAAACAAATATAAAGTTACTACATATTAAAACTATGTAAATGTACATAACGATGTGCAAAAAATTTTTGGGGAAAAAATCAAAATAAACTACCTTAAATTAAGGTCCTTAATTCACACATTTGACCATCACATCATCGTTCCTCTGTTCTTCACCACCCACACCACTCCACCCACTCCTTAAAACCTGTGCTTCCTGGCTTTTCTGGAGGCAAAGTCATTTATGACATCACTGTAAGAAATCTGATGGCCGACTTTGTTATATTAATACTAATCACTGCCTCGTACTTGCAAAAAATAAAAAATAAGAATTTTTTGTTAATTGCTTTTGGGGGCCCCCTGGTGGCCGCAGGGCCCTAAGGAAGCGCTTAGTATGCTTATGCCTTGGGCCGGCTCTGCCCTAACCCTAACCCTAACCCTAAAAAACTCTCGTACAAATTCCAATCTGGCTTCAGAACTAACCACTCCACTGACACATGCCTTCTCTATCCGAGCGACCACATCAAACATGAGGTGGACGCGGGCAAATACTGCGGCATGGTCATGCTGGACCTTCACAAGGCCTTTGACACCGCTAACCACGCTATACTGTTGGATAAGCTCAGAGCAATCTGATTTAACAAGAACTCATGGAGCTGGATGCAATCTTACTTGGAGGGGAGGGAGCAGGTGGTAGAGGTAAACGGCACCGTGTCCCACCCCCCTCTCGGTGAGCTGTGGAGTCCCCCAAGGCAGTATATTGGGACCTTTACTGTTCCTAATATACATAAACGACTTGTCATCGGCATGCGACTGTGAATTGTTTTTGTTTGCGGATGACTCTGCCTTGCTGGTATCCGACAAGTACAAGTCACAGGTGGAGAATATCCTCAGTGCTGAGCTGTGTAGAACTTGCACCTGGCTCGCTGACAACAAGCTATCCATACACTTGGGTAAAACTGAATCCATCCTGTTTGGGTCCCACATCAACCTTAAGAAAGTCAATGACTTCACCATAAAAGTGGGTGACATTGTTATCACCAGGAAAGATGAGGTCACCTACCTAGGTTCCATTCTAGAGGCTAACCTTTCCTGTGATGAAATGGCAACCAAGGTCATCAAAAAGGTCAACCAACGAACGAGATTTCTCTACAGAATCTCCTCTCTGGTCAACAAAAGCACTTTGAATATTCTAGCGGGAACTCTCGTTCAACCCTTTTTCCATTACGCATGCACCTCCTGGTACCCTAGCAGCAAAACCCTCAAATCTAAACTCCAAACATCCCAGAACAAGCTAGTCAGATTACTTCTAGACCTCCACCCCAGATCCCACCTCACTCCTACCCACTTCTCCAAAGTGGGCTGGCTCAAGGTGGAGGACAGAGTTAAACAACTTGCACTGAGCCTAGTCTATAAAATCCGCTACACCTCCCTGATACCGAAGTACATGTCAAACTACTTCCTTAACGTAAATGACCGCCATAACCACAACACCAGGGGGAGCTCCACTAACCACGTTAAACCCAGATTCCCATCTAACAAAGGTCTTAACTCATTCTCTTTCTATGCCACATCAATATGGAATGCACTCCCAACAGGTGTAAAAGAAAGGGCATCTCTATCCTCCTTCAAAACCGCACTAAAACAACACCTCCAGGCAACTTCAACCCTAGACTAACACCCTCCCTTCCACATCATACCTCCCCAGATTGTAAATAATCAAATGTAAATAATCAAACGTATATACTTGTTCTTATGCATTCTGATCTGTCTATGTCCACTACTTGCTGTACATATCCTACCAAGTCAGACCTACACTGTCCATTTCTCTGATGATGCAATTGTTGATGACCGAAGTGCTGATATCAACCAAGCCCTCCACATCCCACACCCCGGATTGTAAATAATGTAAATAATTCAATGTATATACTCTGATGATTAACTTGTGTGATAACTGTATTATGATGATAGTATATATTTGTACCATGAATTGATTTAAGTGGACCCCGATTTAAAGGTCTACTGAAAGCCACTACTAGCGACCACGCAGTCTGATAGTTTATATATCAATGATGAAATCTTAACATTGCAACACATGCCAATACGGCCGGGTTAACTTATAAAGTGACATTTTAAATTTCCCGGGAAACTTCCGGCTGAAAACGTCTAGATATGATGACGTAAGCGCGTGACGTCAAGGGTTGAAGGAGACATTTTGGAATAGCACGGTCGCCAGCTTAAATCGTCTGTTTTCATCGCTAAATTCCACAGTATTCTGGACATCTGTGTTGGTGAATCTTTTGCAATTTGTTCAATGAACAATGGAGACTGCAAAGAAGAAAGCTGTAGGTGGGATCGGTGTATTAGCGGCTGGCTGCAGCAACACAACCAGGAGGACTTTGAGTTGGATAGCAGACGCGCTACCGTGAGTACAGCTTTGGCTTCCAAACATTTGATCGCTTGCCCGTACGTGCGTGTCGCTATGTGCATGTCACGTACGTAACTTTGGGGAAATATATGTTTCTTGCCGACTCTGATGGCGGCCGGGGTGTCGTCAAAAGCTACAACGCCCGCCGCCGCGCCGCTGTCCTCACCTTGACTTCCTCCGTCTCCGGGCCGCCGACCGCATCGATGATCGGGTGAAGTCCTTCGTCGCGCCGTCGATTGCTGGAACGCAGGTGAGCACGGGTCGTGATGAGCAGATGAGGGCTGGCTGGCGTTGGTGAAGAGCTAATGTTTTTAGCATAGCTCTGTCGAGGTCCCGTAGCTAAGTTAGCTTCAATGGCGTCGTTAGCAACAGCATTGCTAGGCTTCGCCAGGCGGTACAGCATTAACCGTGTGGTTACAGGTCCATGGTTTAATACTAATAGTAGTATTGTTGATCTTCTGTCTATCCTTCCAGTCAGGGACTTATTTATTTTGTTTCTATCTGCAGTTAAGCACGATGCTATCACGTTAGCGCCGTAGCTAAAGTGCTTCACCGATGTATTGTCGTGGAGATAAAAGTCACTGTGAATGTCCATTTGGCGTTCTCGACTCTCATTTTCAAGAGGATATAGTATCCCAGGTGGTTTAAAATACAAATCCATGATTCACAATAGAAAAAGGAGAGAGTGTGGAATCCAATGAGCCAGCTTGTACCTAAGTTACGGTCAGAGCGAAAAAAGATATGTCCTGCACTGCACTCTAGTCCTTCACTCTCACGTTCCTCATCCACGAATCTTTCATCCTGACTCAAATTAATGGGGTAATCGTCGCTTTGTCGGTCCGAATCGCTCTCGCTGCTGGTGTAAACAACGGGGAAATGTGAGGAGCCTTTCAACCTGTGACGTCACGCTACTTCCGGTACAGGCAAGGCTTTTTTATCAGCGACCAAAACTTTATCGTCGATGTTCTCTACTAAATCCTTTCAGCAAAAATATGGCAATATCGCAAAATGATCAAGTATGACACATAGAATGGATCTGCTATCCCCGTTTAAATAAAAAAATCTCATTTCAGTAGGCCTTTAAACAAGTTGAAAAACTTATTGGGGTGTTACCATTTAGTGGTCAATTGTGGCAAGTGTGTTCTAAAATGATGAGCAGAGTTGCCTTACCTTGGTCTCGTACTCCTCCAGTGGACCCAGCTTGTACTTGGTCCTGTAGGTGAACAGGTCCACAGACGGCGCCGGCCTCTCCATGACCAGGACCAGCTCCTGCTGCAGATCATACGTGTCCAACAGTAGGACCACCGAGGACGTCCCGTCTCGGTTCCTTAAAGAGGACGCTTGCAGCATTAGCAAAGCCTCTAAGGGCACCTTCTGGACTTTCCCGTTGATGTACTACGGGATCATGGACAGACGGAAATTGACCAACTGATGAAAAAATGGCCTGAATAGAAATGTGCATGCAAGCACTTACCAAAGAGACGCTTTCGACTTTTTCTATGGGGATGTATTTAATGGCCACCTGACAGACATAATGAAATAGTTGGTGATGGTGATGGTGATGGTGATGGCGATGGTGATTGGGGGGGTTGTGCATACAAAAACTCCTACCGGAAACCCGTCGCTTTTCCTGTAACCGGCATAAACGGATCCAAAACCTCCTTCTCCGAGCTTCTCCAACTGTAGGTACTTCAGCACAAATGTTGCTACGGAGATGAAAGGCACATTTGCAACATAAAACTTGTGCTTGACACAAAGAAGATGAGATGAATGGCTGAGTTAAAAGCTATGGGATGAGAAATGCTCACAATGGACCTTACAAAAAGTGTCTTTTATCCAATGAATTGGAAATGTTTGCACACTGAAGATGACTTACTTGAAAATGTGCCACTTGGGTATATGACTCTCAGAGGATGACTGACCCAATTGATGTTTTTCAATGAAGATATTGAATGAGAATGTTTGCATGATGAGGATAATTGACTAATAAGATGCGTCCGTTTTCCATTGCACACAGGATCATTTCCAAAAACGCATCCTTTTTCAATAGAAGTATTCAATGAACTATTTTTAGCATTTACTAAAATGTGTTTTCTAGGGAATTGTTGAATGAGAAATACATAAGCAATGGATGACTGACCAAAAAGGTGGTTTTTCAATGAAGGAATTGAATGAGAAATGTTGATGATTTACTAAAATGTGTCCTTTTTTACTTAATAAGTCTTTGGCCCGTTTACACTGGACATCAAATCTGATTTTTTTGCCCGCAAGTGACACAGATTGGGTATTTTTTGCCAATCTAAACGCTCTCAAGTGCTTAAAATCTGGGGCCGTACTTATCAAGCTTCTTAGAGTGCCATTTTACACTTAAGTCCTGAGAATTTGCGAAATTTAGTCCTACTCTCAAACTTAAGAATAAAAGCTTTTTATCAACGTTCTTAAGTCTAAGAATCACTCCTACTCTCCACGATATTTAAGAGACCTTCAGAGGTGTCTTAAGTGGTTAGGAGTTGCCAGCAGGGGATGGCACTGAGGCGAGAGAGACGTGCGCCAACGTTCAGGGAACGGAACAATGTTTTGTTTTTTTGATGACGAGCAGCTGATCAAACGGTATCGTTTAGACAGAGCGGATATTATTTTTGTCACAGATTTAATACTTTTCGATTCCTTGTTGATTTCTGCATGTGTCTGCAGTGGGCTAGTATATATAGAGCCACCCACACCAGTTTCAAATGAGTTGCCTAATTAATGAATTGGAAAGAAAATGTTATGACAGTAGCGTATGTGTGTGGCCGTGAGGTGAGTGACGTCAGTGAGTGTGTGGGCGAGAGAAGAGAGGGAGCGGTAGCGTGAGTGCCGGCGGGGACTAGTTTGTTTTGTATTATTTTGTAGTTTATTGTCAAAATATACACTCCCATTGTCCACTTAAATATTTCCAAGATATTTCTTTATTCTTAGACAACGGATTCCCTTCCGTGATTGGTCATTTCTATGGACACAGAAATGACGTCACCTAAAATTCCATTTAAGGCACATAGTAATGTCGTAATTCAGCTCTGAGTGTGACACTTAAGATTCAGTCCTACACTTCGCTGAAAGTGTGAGTAAGACGCTTGATAACTAACTTTTAAGTGCAGCTTTCAGCGAAGAATTTATTTAGTCTTAAGTCAACTCTTAGCAGACTTCTTAGGAGTAATTCTAAGAAGCTTGATAAGTACGGCCCCAGATCTATTGGTATCCGATTTGGACCACACAAGAACTGTTCCACACTAAGGATTACTAAATTAAATATGTGCCTTTTTACTTAAGGTATCGACTCAGAAATGTCTGCACACTACAGATAAATGATTCAAATGTATCTTCATCAAATGGCGATATTGAAGAGAAGCTTACACAAAAAATGACAAACGTTGTTTTTCAATGGAAGTATTGAATGATAAAAGACTGACTTAAATGTGTCTTTTTTCGATGGATGTATTGAATGATAAAAGACTGACTTAAATGTGTCTTTTTTCAATGGAAGTATTGAATGATAAAAGACTGACTTAAATGTGTCTTTTTTCAATGGAAGTATTGAATGATAAAAGACTGACTTAAATGTGTCTTTTTTCAATGGAAGTATTGAATGATAAAAGACTGACTTAAATGTGTCTTTTTTCAATGGAAGTATTGAATGATAAAAGACTGACTTAAATGTGTCTTTTTGAAATGGAAGTATTGAATGATAAAATAACTTAAATGTGTCTTTTTTCAATGGAAGTATTGAATGATAAAAGACTGACTTAATTAAATGTGTCTTTTTTCAATGGAAGTATTGAATGATAAAAGACTGACTTAATTAAATGTGTCTTTTTTCGATGGATGTATTGAATGATAAATAACTTAAATGTGTCTTTTTGCAATGGAAGTATTGAATGATAAAAGACTGACTTAAATGTGTCTTTTTGAAATGGAAGTATTGAATGATAAAATAACTTAAATGTGTCTTTTTTCAATGGAAGTATTGAATGATAAAAGACTGACTTAAATGTGTCTTTTTTCAATGGAAGTATTGAATGATAAGACTTAAATGTGTCTTTTTTCAATGGAAGTATTGAATGATAAAAGACTGACTTAAATGTGTCTTTTTGAAATGGAAGTATTGAATGATAAAATAACTTAAATGTGTCTTTTTTCAATGGAAGTATTGAATGATAAAAGACTGACTTAATTAAATGTGTCTTTTTTCGATGGATGTATTGAATGATAAATAACTTAAATGTGTCTTTTTGCAATGGAAGTATTGAATGATAAAAGACTGACTTAAATGTGTCTTTTTGAAATGGAAGTATTGAATGATAAAATAACTTAAATGTGTCTTTTTTCAATGGAAGTATTGAATGATAAAAGACTGACTTAATTAAATGTGTCTTTTTTCGATGGATGTATTGAATGATAAATAACTTAAATGTGTCTTTTTGCAATGGAAGTATTGAATGATAAAAGACTGACTTAAATGTGTCTTTTTGAAATGGAAGTATTGAATGATAAAATAACTTAAATGTGTCTTTTTTCAATGGAAGTATTGAATGATAAAAGACTGACTTAATTAAATGTGTCATTTTTCCATGGAAGTATTGAATGATAAAAGACTGACTTAATTAAATGTGTCATTTTTCCATGGAAGTATTGAATGATAAAAGACTGACTTAATTAAATGTGTCATTTTTCCATGGAAGTATTGAATGATAAAAGACTGACTTAATTAAATGTGTCATTTTTCCATGGAAGTATTGAATGATAAAAGACTTAAATGTGTCTTTTTGCAATGGAAGTATTGAATGATAAAATAACTTAAATGTTTCTTTTTTCAATGGAAGTATTGAATGATAAAAGACTGACTTAAATGTATTTGTCTTTTTTCAATGGAAGTATTGAATGATAAAAGACTGACTTAATTAAATGTGTCATTTTTCAATGGAAGTATTGAATGATAAAAGACTGACTTAATTAAATGTGTCATTTTTCAATGGAAGTATTGAATGGTAAAAGACTGACTTAATTAAATGTGTCATTTTTCCATGGAAGTATTGAATGATAAAAGACTGACTTAATTAAATGTGTCATTTTTCAATGGAAGTATTGAATGATAAAAGACTGACTTAATTAAATGTGTCTTTTTTCCATGGAAGTATTGAATAATAAAAGACTGACTTAATTAAATGTGTCATTTTTCAATGGAAGTATTGAATGATAAAAGACTGACTTAATTAAAAGTGTCATTTTTCAATGGAAGTATTGAATGATAAAAGACTGACTTAATTAAATGTGTCATTTTTCAATGGAAGTATTGAATGATAAAAGACTGACTTAATTAAATGTGTCATTTTTCCATGGAAGTATTGAATGATAAAAGACTGACTTAATTAAATGTGTCATTTTTCCATGGAAGTATTGAATGATAAAAGACTGACTTAATTAAATGTGTCATTTTTCCATGGAAGTATTGAATGATAAAAGACTGACTTAATTAAATGTGTCATTTTTCCATGGAAGTATTGAATGATAAAAGACTTAAATGTGTCTTTTTGCAATGGAAGTATTGAATGATAAAATAACTTAAATGTTTCTTTTTTCAATGGAAGTATTGAATGATAAAAGACTGACTTAAATGTATTTGTCTTTTTTCAATGGAAGTATTGAATGATAAAAGACTGACTTAATTAAATGTGTCATTTTTCAATGGAAGTATTGAATGGTAAAAGACTGACTTAATTAAATGTGTCATTTTTCCATGGAAGTATTGAATGATAAAAGACTGACTTAATTAAATGTGTCATTTTTCAATGGAAGTATTGAATGATAAAAGACTGACTTAATTAAATGTGTCATTTTTCCATGGAAGTATTGAATAATAAAAGACTGACTTAATTAAATGTGTCATTTTTCCATGGAAGTATTGAATAATAAAAGACTGACTTAATTAAATGTGTCATTTTTCAATGGAAGTATTGAATGATAAAAGACTGACTTAATTAAAAGTGTCATTTTTCAATGGAAGTATTGAATGATAAAAGACTGACTTAATTAAATGTGTCATTTTTCAATGGAAGTATTGAATGATAAAAGACTGACTTAATTAAATGTGTCATTTTTCCATGGAAGTATTGAATGATAAAAGACTGACTTAATTAAATGTGTCATTTTTCCATGGAAGTATTGAATGATAAAAGACTGACTTAATTAAATGTGTCATTTTTCCATGGAAGTATTGAATGATAAAAGACTTAAATGTGTCTTTTTGCAATGGAAGTATTGAATGATAAAATAACTTAAATGTTTCTTTTTTCAATGGAAGTATTGAATGATAAAAGACTGACTTAAATGTATTTGTCTTTTTTCAATGGAAGTATTGAATGATAAAAGACTGACTTAATTAAATGTGTCATTTTTCCATGGAAGTATTGAATAATAAAAGACTGACTTAATTAAATGTGTCATTTTTCCATGGAAGTATTGAATAATAAAAGACTGACTTAATTAAATGTGTCATTTTTCAATGGAAGTATTGAATGATAAAAGACTGACTTAATTAAATGTGTCATTTTTTAATGGAAGTATTGAATGATAAAAGACTGACTTAATTAAATGTGTCATTTTTCCATGGAAGTATTGAATAATAAAAGACTGACTTAATTAAATGTGTCATTTTTCCATGGAAGTATTGAATAATAAAAGACTGACTTAATTAAACGTGTCATTTTTCCATGGAAGTATTGAATGATAAAAGACTGACTTAATTAAATGTGTCATTTTTCCATGGAAGTATTAAATGAGATAAGCGGCATGGATTCTTACTTCTTGTGTTGTCGGCCTGTTGCAAAGTTGCAGGGCAGCAGGAACAAGGTGTGAGGGTCACAGTCTCCCGGACTACTTTCCTCGGAGTCTTTCTGGTTTGTGCGGGCTTTTTGGCTTCTAGCTTGGCGCTGGACTTCCTGGTGTTGGTCAGTTTGGCCAGCACGGCTTTTAAGGACGCCTCTGAGACTTCCACCTGCGGCTTCTTCGGGGCGACCTCCGGTTTGGCGCTGTACTTGCTGTGCAGGACTTCAGCTAGCAGAGCCTTGGCGTACAGCTCGGAGGTTTCAATCTTCGGGTCTTTGGCCAGAGCCTCTGGTTTTGTGTTGTTTGTGTTGCGTTTGGCTCTTTTAGCGGGCACGGTCTTCACTGAGAACTCAGTGACTCCCTGCTCCTTCATGAGGGATCCCGGTTTAGTGCTGGCCTTTCGTTTACTTCTTTTCGACAATGACACTTTCACTGACGACTCCACGGCTTCGGCTTTCTGCTCCTCTTGTTTGATGGTGACCTTTCTTCTGCTCCTTTTGACGGGGGGAACCGCCAGGGTCATCTGGGCCACTTTATATTCTTGGGGTTTGGTATGGACCCCCTCTTTAGGGGGCACAGTCTGTGTTGCTGGCTGTTTGACTTCAGCAACATTTGGGATGGCGCCATAAAGCCTCTTTGTGAGGAGCGCTCCATTTCTATAGGCCTTACTACTTTCAGCCTTTCTCAGACCACAGCTCTCCATGAAGGTGGCCACGTCTATGTTGTCCGTACCTACAAGAAGAAACATGTTTAGTCCATATTTTGTAATACACCTTTCATTACCACCCACTTCACCACTGCTTGAATAATCGCACAATTTTACGCTGTTTTTTACACCCAATTACTGTAAATTGAAAAGCGCTACCACTTTTTTTTTTACAGTAAAATTCTGGCGACTGAGCTGCCAGTATTGAACTGTAAAATCCACTGAATATTTTACAGTAAAAATGCAACTTTTTGGAGCAAATAAATGACGAACCTTCTTTAAAAAATATTTCTGCAAATCATTCTGACAATAAAATTGCACTTGTGTCAAAGTATTGTGGTCTTTTTCAAAGTTTTTTTTACATTTTGCACACAAGTACTTTAGAATAGAATAGAATAGAATAGAAAGTACTTTATTGATCCCTGGGGGAAAATCAGCACCACAGTTCGCTCACAATAAACAATAAACACTTAGGTATTTTTTACATGTGAATAATATAAATACAGTCTATTATACAGCATTATTCACATGTGAATAATATAAATACAGTCTATTATACAGCATTATTCACATGTGAATAATATAAATACAGTCTATTATACAGCATTATTCACATGTGAATAATATAAATACAGTCTATTATACAGCATTATTCACATGTGAATAATATAAATACAGTCTATTATACAGCATTATTCACATGTGAATAATATAAATACAGTCTATTATACAGCATTATTCACATGTGAATAATATAAATACAGTCTATTATACAGCATTATTCACATGTGAATAATATAAATACAGTCTATTATACAGCATTATTCACATGTGAATAATATAAATACAGTCTATTATACAGCATTATTCACATGTGAATAATATAAATACAGTCTATTATACAGCATTATTCACATGTGAATAACATAAATACAGTCTATTATACAGCATTATTCACGTGTGAATAATATAAATACAGTCTATTATACAGCATTATTCACATGTGAATAATATAAATACAGTCTATTATACAGCTTAATTCACATGTAATAACATAAATACAGTATACTCTGATTCATTGGGATTCATCAAAGTGTGATGTGTAATATTTGCTTAACATTGATTTATTGCAATGGTTTCACAAATTTAGAAAATATTTTGTCCTTTGATTCCACAGTTTTTGCAAAATTGTCTTTTGTCGATATTTACCTTTTTTTAAAGAAATAAACAATATTTTGTTAATGCCATATATTAAAAAAAAATCAGTACAGATTTGTTGCAATGGTTTCAGAATTTTTTACGATGTCATGTCTTTTAACATTGCCTTTTTTTCCAAAGAATAAAACAATAACTACAATGAATGTTGTGTATGAAAAAAATAAATACAGACAAAAAAAGTATTAAATAAATAATGAGAGAATAACAAAAAAAATACCCACAGTATATATTTGTCATATTTTTTTTTAGAAGTTTTTACATAATTAACAAATGGAATCAATTACAAAAGTGTAACACTTAGCATTCTCAAACTGTGGTACAAGTACCAATGCCAAAGACTCACTTGATTAAAGTACAGTGTTTTATTTTCCTATATTCAAACAGTGTTACTGTTCAAACTGTGTATAATGTTACAGTGGCATTGGCATACTTTTGAAATAAATCTCTGTCTTGTCCTTAATGAATACTTAGGCCTACTAAGCTAATGTATTTTAATGTTGTCATCATGGTGGTACTTAATGAATACTTAGGTCTACTACACTACTGTATTTTAATGTTGTCATTATGGTGGTACTTAATGAATACTTAGGCCTACTAAGCTAATGTATTTTAATGTTGTCATTATAATGTTTTTTAATGAATACTTAGGTCTACTAAGCTAATGTATTTTAATGTTGTCATTATGGTGGTACTTAATGAATACTTAGGCCTACTAAGCTAATGTATTTTAATGTTGTCATTATGGTGTTTTTTAATGAATACTTAGGGCATAAGTATTCATTAAAAACCACCATAATGACAACATTAAAATACATTAGCTTAGTTGGCCTAAGTCTTAGGCCAACTAAGCTAATGTATTTTAATGTTGTCATTATAATGTTTTTTAATGAATACTTAGGCCTACTAAGTTAATGTTGTCATTATGGTGGTACTTAATGAATACTTAGGCCTACTAAGTTAATGTTGTCATTATGGTGGTACTTAATGAATACTTAGACCTTTTACCTAAGTTACGGTCAGAGCGAAAAAAGATACGTCCTGCACTGCACTCTAGTCCTTCACTCTCACGTTCCTCATCCACAAATCTTTCATCCTGGCTCAAATTAATGGGGTAATCGTCGCTTTCTCGGTCCGAATCTCTCTCGCTGCTGGTGTAAACAATGGGGAAATGTGAGGAGCCTTTCAACCTGTGACGTCACGCTACTTCCGGTACAGGCACGGATTTTTTTTTATCAGCGAGCAAAAGTTGCGAACTTTATCGTCGATGTTTTCTACTAAATCCTTTCAGCAAAAATATGGCAGTATCGCAAAATGAGGATACTTAGGCTTACTAAGTTAATGTTGTCATTATGGTGGTACTTAATGAATACTTAGACCTTTTACCTAAGTTACGGTCAGAGCGAAAAAAGATACGTCCTGCACTGCACTCTAGTCCTTCACTCTCACGTTCCTCATCCACAAATCTTTCATCCTGGCTCAAATTAATGGGGTAATCGTCGCTTTCTCGGTCCGAATCTCTCTCGCTGCTGGTGTAAACAATGGGGAAATGTGAGGAGCCTTTCAACCTGTGACGTCACGCTACTTCCGGTACAGGCACGGATTTTTTTTATCAGCGAGCAAAAGTTGCGAACTTTATCGTCGATGTTTTCTACTAAATCCTTTCAGCAAAAATATGGCAGTATCGCAAAATGAGGATACTTAGGCTTACTAAGTTAATGTTGTCATTATGGTGGTACTTAATGAATACTTAGACCTTTTACCTAAGTTACGGTCAGAGCGAAAAAAGATACGTCCTGCACTGCACTCTAGTCCTTCACTCTCACGTTCCTCATCCACGAATCTTTCATCCTGGCTCAAATTAATGGGGTAATCGTCGCTTTCTCGGTCCGAATCTCTCTCGCTCCATTGTAAACAACGGGGAATTGTGACGAATACTAGCTCCTGTGACGTCACGCTACTTCCGGTACAGGCAAGGCTTTTTTTTTATCAGCGACCAAAAGTTGCGAACTTTATCGTCGATGTTCTCTACTAAATCCTTTCAGCAAAAATATGGCAATATTGCGAAATGATGATACTTAGGCCTACTAAGTTAATGTTGTCATTATGGTGGTACTTAATGAATACTTAGGCCTACTAAGTTAATGTTGTCATTATGGTGGTACTTAATGAATACTTAGGCCTACTAAGTTAATGTTGTCATTATGGTGGTACTTAATGAATACTTAGGCCTACTAAGTTAATGTTGTCATTATGGTGGTACTTAATGAATACTTAGACCTTTTACCTAAGTTACGGTCAGAGCGGAAAAAGGTACGTCCAGCACTGCACTCTAGTCCTTCACTCTCACGTTCCTCATCCACAAATCTTTCATCCTGGCTCAAATTAATGGGGTAATCGTCGCTTTCTCGGTCCGAATCTCTCTCGCTGCTGGTGTAAACAATGTGGAAATGTGGGGAGCCTTTCAACCTGTGACGTCACGCTACTTCCGGTACAGGCAAGGCTTTTTTTTTATCAGCGAGCAAAAGTTGCGAACTTTATCGTCGATTTTCTCTACTAAATCCTTTCAGCAAAAATATGGCAATATCGCGAAATGATCAAGTATGACACACAGAATGGATCTGCTATCCCCGTTTAAATAACAAAATGTCATTTCAGTAGGCCTTTAAGTGTAACTCAGGTATTGGGTTTCACTATGTAAAAGTGCTTTGAGTCACTAGAGAAAAGTGCTATATAAATATAATTCACTTCACTAATCAGCAAATAAATTTCAGTTGGCTTCACTTCTGCAGGATGTTGTAGTTGGAGATGTGTTTGGAACATCTTAGTTGAGTATAATTATTATTATGTTAAAAGTTGACACATCATGTTAGGCTGATGAAACAACTTTGTGGTATTTCCCACATTTTCAACTTTAAAGCATATAACTTTGAAGACGAGCATTTTTTTTGTTGTAATTGAGAGTTGCCACTACTCACCTGGGTGGATGTTGGGGGCCAGAAAAGGTAAAGTGTGAAAGCTGTCCACGTTCATAACTGCCCGTGTTAATTCCACAGAGTGTAGACTTGCACAAATAACATAATAATAATAGAAAAAGGCGAGCCGGCTAGGGGATGGTGTGAAGTGGAGTGTCGGAGTCATAAAGGGCTGCCGTCCTTTGGCAGTCACAAACACGTCAAAGGCGCTATGCCGCCCCGCGGGACTCGAACAAGGGGACACGGCCGTGACACTTGCCTGCGACTTAAACCACGCGGCCTCCGCCGCAAAGCAGGCTTGTAAGGAAGCCGCGACTTTGGACAAAGACATGAGTCACCGTCACGACAGCCGCCATGCCGGCCCCGTCGTTAATTGATTTACAGTAATGAGGTTTCGCGGGAGAGGCGCTGACGTCACGGCTGCTGAATCAAAGCGGAAGTGTTGATTGTTTACTTTATGGCACATTTGAATCAAACTCTGGAATGTTGCTACGAGGAGCACTTATCATGAAGTCATTATTTCGCAAAAAAGGATACATTTCCTGTAACTTAATGTGAGCAAAGAACCCGCCATTACAAAATATATTTTAAAAAATTTAACAACGTGATTCCTGCTTTTTTATATTACCATAACAATCCATCCATCCAGGCCCGGCCCTAACCAATCTGGCGCCCTAGGCAAGATTTTAGGTGGCGCCCCCCCACATCGGCAGTGAAGTGTATATACTCACAAGAAACCGAATAGCTTCGTCTTTGACCTTTTTTTTTTTTACTTAAAGAAAGCAAATTAACAATCAGAATAGTTAACAAGATTTAAAAAAAATATGGATAAATAAATGAATGCAAAAAATAAAAAATGAATATATGAAATACAATGTTTTTTACATCCATAAACACAAAATAAAACGTGTCAACAAGTTGCATAACATAAATTAGAAATACAATATAAATAAGGCACTGCACAAAACAAGATATCAAACCAGTATGACTTTAACAACTATATTACAAAAAAAGGGGATCCTACAGAGTTCTCTAATTGTGCTTTTTAATATTGCATTAACTAGAATGACTTACAAATGACTGTACACCAGGGAGTACTGTAATTACCTAACGTTACATTATTTTACATAACAATTTAGCTCCCTCCACAATATTAACCCGACGTTAAAACAGGATTAGCAATTGCCGAATCATGTAACATTAGCTTAATGCTAAAAAGCCAGGTTACTATCACATTCTGTAACAGACAAATCATTTCATGTAGGCTAACGTTACCTACCTGCTACCTCTGTCTTTTTCTCGTTTCTCCTCTTCTTTTCTCTTCCCTGGGCACCTGACAGTTTTGGCCGTTTTGACATCTTATGTTGATTTTTTGATGTGGTGACGTCCAAAAAGAGTCATGATACGGGAAGCGAGGGGGCGCACCGTGCCGGGGGAGGGGCATCGTAATGTTGTAACAAATAATATTTCTATTAAATAGGCTTTACTTTGCATTTCAATTAACGTGGGATTATTTTATGTATTTAGAAATAATAGTACCAATTTTTTTTAATTATTTTTTTTCCCCTCCAACATTTGTGGCACTGGCGTGGCGCCCCCTGATGGACGGCGCCCTTAGCATTTGCCTATACGGCCTATGCCACGGGCCGGGCCTGCATCCATCCATCCATTTTCTACAGCTTGTCCCTTTCGGGGTTGCGGGGGGTGCTGGAGCCTATCTCAGCTGCATTCGGGCGGAAGGCGGGGTACACCCTGGACAAGTCGCCACCTCATCACAGGGCCAATTAACACAGATAGACAGACAAGTTAAAGTTAAAGTAGCAATATTGTCACACACACACTTTGATTGATTGATTGATTGATTGATTGATTGATTGATTGATTGATTGATTGATAGGTGTGGCGAAATGATTCTCTGCATAATAATAATAATGCATTTTATTTGTAAAAGCACTTTACATTGAGCAAACCTAAAAGTGCTACAGTGTATTAAAAAATAAAAAGACAATAAAAAAATAAAAAAAATTAATAAAAACTAGAACAGCCTAATAGCTAGAACTAGCATGCATATATCTAAAAAAAAAAAAAAAAAAGGCTTTTTTAAAAAGAAGGGTTTTTAAGCCATTTTTAAAAGCATCCACAGTCTGTGGTGCCCTCAGGTGGTCAGGGAGAGCGTTCGCGCCCGGGAATCATTTTTTGGTGATTTAACCCCCAATTCCAACCCTTGATGCTGAGTGCCAAGCAGGGAGGTAATGGCTCCCATTTTTTATAGTCTTTGGTATGACTCGGCCGGGGTTTGAACTCACGACCTACCCATCTCAGGGCGGACACTCTAACCCAGTGGTTCTTAACCTTGTTGGAGGTACCGAACCCCACCAGTTTCATATGCGCATTCTCTGAACCCTTTTTTGGTGAAAAATAAAATGTTTTTTTCTTTCAAATTCAAGACAAAGTTATATGTTTTTGGTAACACTTTAGTATGGGGAACATATTCTAAGTAACAAAGACTTAATTTAGAGGTATTTGGTTAGGGTTAGGGTTAGGGCCAGGGTTAGATGATTAGAGTTATAATAAGGCCATGCCGAATAAGGCATTAATAAGTACTTAATGACTAGTTAAGAGCCAATATGTTACTAATTTGCATGTTAATAAGCAACTAATTAATGGTGAATATGTTCCCCATACTAAAGTGTTACCATGTTTTTTTACTGGTGCATAACATGAAGCGTGCATGAACATCACCTTGTTCAAAGAACAAAACCAACACAGTGCATGAACTCACAACAAATTACGCAAATATTTTTTGCAAAGCAGTAATTATAGTCTGCAAATGATGTGTTGTTGTTGAGTGTCGATGCGGTCTAGAGCTCGGCAGAGTAACCGTGTAATACTCTTCCATATCCGTATCTATGGTTGATTGGGTGGAATCACACACCCTTGTGGGTAGTGTTATTAGTTGAGTGAGACCACGTAGATTACAAAACTTGCTGTAAGATTTGGAGGAAGGTGCATCCCTGCATTGAATATCTGTGGTCAGATCTCCAGTTATAATTTTCTCCACGTTGTCTACCTCAACTAAGCACTCCTCGAGAGCCCCGTAGAAATCACTCTGATTAGAGGATCTGTACACAGTCCCTATCAGTACCGGCTTAGCGTTTTTAAATTTGATTCCTGCCCACACAGATTCAAGGGCATTGTGGTTAAGATCAGTGCGAGTTATGTATTTTATATCCTGGTGAATATACATAAATAGTAATAAATAATAAAACTGGACTCACTGGTGACGGTGGCAGTGAAGAGGACTGTGGAAAAACTAGTGAGCATCCTGGATGATGCCAGTCACCCTCTGCATACCGTTGTCAGTAGCCAGAGGAGCCTGTTCAGTGCTAGACTGCTTCATCCCAAGTGCAGGACTAATAGACTCAAAAACTCTTTTGTCCCACACGCCATTAGACTGTACAACTCCTCTCTGGGGGGGAAGGGGGGGGGGACTAGGATGACAGGGGATGCAAAACAATAACAGTGAAATACTTTTTCATAACATGGTCACTACTGCCTAGTTTCTCTTGTTATATTCTTATTTTACTGTTATATTTTTATTCTCATCGTTGCTTTTTATTTTTATTCTATTGTAATATTTTTCTATTTTGTCTCCATTTATACCCCCATTATTTACTTTTTTTTACAATTTTGTACACTGCTGCTGGAATTTAAATTTTCCTCAGGGAACTCTCCTGAAGGAATCAATAAAGTACTATCTATCTATCTATTTATCTATCTATCTATCTATCTATCTAAACACCCCCACCATGTTCATTCCTGTCCTTTCTGAAAACCGAGAAGTTTTCTATCTCTATCTCTGAGTCAGAAACACTTTGATCTAATTTAGTTTCAGAGAAACACAGGATTTTCACCTTGTTGTTGTGGAACATTTCTCGGATTTGGTCAAGTTTGGTTCCAGTGAGGCTGTTCACATTTAGGTGGGTGATGTCATCGCATCGTAACTTTCTCAATAATTAACCCATTTTCACACGGCCTTTTTTAATGCAAACTTCATACGCGCAGCTATGATACAGTGCAAATTAATTGTCGTATTTTAATATTAACAGAGGGATTAACATTAATACAATATTCAGACTAGACTGTAGACAGGTATTTTGCAAATAATATATACCTTTATACATATAACCAATGCTCTTTATAACACACACATATATATATACATATATATATACACATTGCAGTTGTTGCTGAAAGTTGACATGCTTTAAATGTGTCATAAATAAATAAATATTAATAAATAAGTTGATGAGGCAGAGTTATAAAATATTATTGTAAAGTCTCCTGAGGAGAATGGAGATGTATTGTGTTAATTGTGTTGCAAGGCGGAACAATTGTTGTGATGTTGCGCCCCTACGGACTGTAAACAAGGAGGAACATGCAAGAGGGGAGGGGCCTGGAGCATGTGATATTCAGCTCCTCGAAGGATTTCAAGTTTATTCATTGATTTGTGCAAAACTTCAAGCACGTCTTTGTTAGAACGAGGTATTGTATTTTTTGTCATTTAATTTATTTCTGAGTCTTTATTGATGTGAAATCAAAGTCTGATGTACTGTATTTTCTAAGTTTTTACTGTATTGTAATGTCTTTTCTAAGTTGCCAGGGCGTGGATGGTGTGTACAGCAAGAAGGAGTCGTCAATAAAAGCCGTTTACAAAAAAGAACTTTCCTGTGTTGCCGTGTATCGAAAAGAGCTACACACATTAAATGACATACATATATACAGTCGTGCTCATAAGTTGACATACCCTAGGAGAATTTATGATTTCTTGGCCGTTCTTCAGAGAATATGAATGATAACACAAAAACCTTTCTTCCACTCATGCTTAATGGTTGTGTGAAGCTATTTATTGGCAAACAACTGTGTTTACTCTTTTAAATCAAAATGACAGAAGAAAGTACCCAAATGACCCTGATCAAAAGTTGACATACCCCAGTGAGTTTGATCTGATAACATGCACAAAAGTTGACACAAACAGGTTTGAATGGCTAATCAAGGTTCCAATCCTCACCTGTGACATGTTTGTTTGTAATGAATGTGTGTGTATGAAAGCTCAGTGAGTTTCTGGGCTTCTGACAGACCGTAGCATCTTTCATCCAGTGCTGCACACATGCTTCTGGATTCTGAGTCATGGGGAAGGCAAAATAATTGTCAAAAGATCTGTGAGAAAAGGTAATTAAACTGCATAAAACAGGAAAGGGGTATAAAAAGATATCCAAAGAATTGAGAATGCCAATCCAAAGAATTGAGAATGCCAATCAGCAGTGTTCAAACGCTGATTAAGAAGTGGAAAATGAGGGATTCAGGTAGACCAGCAAAGATTTCAGCCACAACTCCCAGGAAAATTGTTCGAGATGCAAAGAAAAATCCACAAATAACTTCAGCTGAAATACAGGACTCTCTGAAAAATGGTGGTGTGGCTGTTTCAAGATGCACAATAAGGAGGCACTTGAAGAAAAATGGGCTGCAGGGTCGAGTGGCCAAAAAGTTCAATTTTGGTCTCATCACTCCAAATGACTTTGTTCCAGAAGTTTTGAGGCTTGTCTCTGTGCTGTTTGGCGTAATGTAAGCGGGATACTTTGTGACTATTGCGCAGAAATGGCTTTCTTCTGGTGACTCGACCATGCAGCCCATTTTTCTTCAAGTGCCTCCTTATTGTGCATCTTGAAACAGCCACACCACCATTTTTCAGAGAGTCCTGTATTTCAGCTGAAGTTATTTGTGGATTTTTCTTTAATATAATTGAGATATAATAAATATATATTTTTTAAATATAATTTGGGATAAAATACAGTGTCATTCATTTCATTCATGTAAAATTACATTTGATTATTTAATAATTGAATTATTTCATGATTAAATTATTTGTAATGAATTAAATGACTAAATAAAGCTTTAAATACTTAAATGTGTCATTTAGTTAATTAAAAAAAAGAGATATTTAATTAATGAAACAATTAAATAAATCATGAAATAATCAAATGATTAAATGTAATTTTACATTAGATTGATGACACATAGAATAACACATTTATGTCTTTAAATCAAATTCTAATTAAATATTGGCAAAATGAGGAATTATTTAAAGACTGGCTTTGATGGCTGAGTTTGACAGGGCCAAAATTGTATTAATAAATGAAATTACTTAATTGTGTAATAAATTAATTAGATCAATAAATACTAATAATTAGAAAAAAATACAAAATAATCATATCATGAAACAATTAAATCATTAAATAATCAAAATATCAAATATAATTTTACCTTATATAAATGAATGACACATCTAAGCAGACTTATTTAGTTCAAATTATGATTAATCAATGAATCTTTGAGTGATTATTTAAATATGTATTTATTTAATTTTGGCCCATGTCAAAAGATTTATCTGTTAAAGTCAGCCGTCAACACCTGACTGGTTAAGTACTTTTATTTACTTTTGGTCCCATTTTGGAAATTCAGGGTGGGGGGAAATGTCACAAAAGTCATGAAAAGAAAAAGAAGTCCTCTTAATAAAAGTGAAATAAACACATTTGTTCTGCTAGCGACAGATAACTTTCTAACTCAAAATATTAGACAAACAAGATGAACATTTATTCTAGCGTGGGCGAGAGTTCCACAGTGACTCAAAGGAAAAAAAACAGTTTTTGTCCAATTGTATTCATTAGCAAGCTATTTCCTGCTTAATTAAAAGTAACTGGAGAGTAACAAGAGTTGAGTTTTTCCTTGGTAAACATGCCACTAGTCAGTTCATATCGTTTTTAAATTCAAACTGATAAAAATAACCAAATAAGAGCTACAAAAAGGAGTGGAAACACTGTAGCTTGCATGCCAGGCCAGTAGGGGGCACTGTCACTTTTACACCTACTGTTTTCCTAAGATTGCACTTTGACAACTTTTTTTTTGTGTGTGTACATATTCAGCTTCCAAAATGCAGTTCCAATACGCTGCCAAGTTCAGGTTATTTAGAGGAGCCACGGGTGCTGGTGTATCTGCACCAGGGTGGCGCGCTGATCCGGATCGGAATTGAGGCACAGCTGCAGGAAGTCTCTGCAATCTGGAAAATGAAAATGGCGGTTAGGCTGCGGTTTGTACGACCGGTCGGTCCCAGCCATACCTTGGGATAGAACACGGTTCAGTCCGAGCATCTGCGAGATGAAGAGGAGCGTGTCAAACTGTTTGGTGCCAGCCAGTAGCTCAAAGAGCATGGCGCCCAGGTGCCACACCGTGGTGGGTCCGGCCCTGTACGCCCCCCTCAGGACAAACTCTGGGGGCGCGTAAGAGAGAGTCCCTAAAGAACCACGTCAAAGTCAAGTATGAGAGGGTGGAGTGAGAAGGTGATGGAGGTAGGGATGATGTTCGAAATCGGTTCTCCCGGTTGCTTGATAAGAAAAGAACCGATTCCATGGACTCGAATCTCTTTTTGAGAACCGGTTCCCGTTATCGAGGCCACTATAGTAAAGAAAAAGAGTTGGTTCTTTATTCGAATCCCTGGGAATGAATCCCGTCCCACAGGAAATGCCCTGTGGGACGGCAATGTTATGCCCATTTGATTGTAGACTCTTACTGACACCTTGTGGCGATATGGAAATACTACGCGTCATTAGTTTGGGCACTTCCGGGTTGAGACAATTGAGAAGTAGACAAGTTGTGTTAGCTCTTACAAGCCTTGGAAAAGATAAGTCTGTAAGTAAACTGTTTAACTTGTTTATATAACTCAATATACGGTGAAAAGTGTTTAAGTTTGATACTAAGATGTTTATTGAAAAACGATTTTTGTGCACTGTTTCGATGGATGTTTTGAGGACTTAAAATGGCTGCCAGTCGTGTATTTCCACCATCGAAGTAGTTTCAACACTCAGACGTATTTGTTTGATGATAGTACTGTATATTTGTGTGAAGCTAATATTTACATATTGTGTATTACATTTCAGCATGTTAATAGTATGTTCCAATAGCAGCAGAAGTGCACTTTTTGGAGAGCTGTATTATTTTCAGTTTTGTGCCTGAGGGGCTGATTTTATTTAACACTATATTATTATTTATACACCTATAGTGATCACAGAGACAGCTTGTTTTTGTGTTACTGTATATATTTGTTTTTCTGAAAAATCCCACTTAATATACTTTGGGTAACAACAGTCAATATTTTTTGAG